>NC_090726.1:64306668-64326668 GCF_036898095.1 Palaemon carinicauda | reverse complement strand
GAGGAAGACTGTTGGTACAATTGATATCCATTTTTGTTATTAAGCAGTGGATGAATCAGTATTGCACGATATTTCCAGCCTATATAGAAATTTATTTCATGGCATCATCTCACTTATTGCAATGTTGCAGATCTTTAATACGTAGTAAGGGGGTTACAGGTAAGTTACCAACACAAATGAACTTAAGATATAGAATTTTGTCATTTAACAGGGAAGTCTAATGAATTACTCTTGCATGCTTATTGGAACCATTGAACTTTAGAAAAAGAAGTCATCATATCCATCTTCCACACCATCATCGTCAGTTTCTCCATTGTTGGTTGCTGCAGTCTGAACATGAGCAATTCTCCAATCATATGGACTTTGAATGCCTCTGTCTGATTGTCTGTTCAAATGTTTCAAAACGACTCAACATTTTATTCGGCGAGATATTATTCAAACTCGGTCCTGTACTGGATGGGAATAAAACGCCATTTTAGGGTTTCCTTCCTAGAGTCTCGATATTCTGTGATCCTAGCCATATTTTGTCATCAAGGCACCAATCGATAAAGTTGTATAGACGTTCTTGAACAAACATTCTTCAAAGTCAAATCTTCATATTCAATAGCAGTGTTTTCGTTCAGCAATGATGACTTGGCTAGAGTATCACCACCAGTCATTTTACTAGGACACACAAGGTCGGACATGCCACAACGTTCAGTGAAGACTAGTTTTTCACCCAAAGGATGTACCAATCTTTTTTTTTTTTTTTTCTTCCAAGAAGAATAGCTAATATCAAGGGTCCCTAGTGCTTGGATGAAGTTATCTTGTTGGGAAGATAGGTTAGAAACACCCGTTTTCTTAGAAAGGATGAAACTGTTTATGTATTCAATGATACATTTGAATGCTTCATCAAATGATGATTCATAAGTCGGATACACTGAGACTGCTATATTTGCTGCCCCAATACTTGTTTGCTAATATGATTGGCATAACGGTTTCTGTGATATTTTACATCAAATGCAATAAGGTCTGGCTATTTCAACTTTGTACTATGAACAATCTCATCTTGTCGCTTTTCAGCTGCACAAAACTTTCTCTCGTGGGCTGTGACCTGTCCCAGAAACATTGCCTTCTTGTGTTAAATGATGAGTACTCTACCCTTGAGCATGTACGTGAAAAATATTCTCTAGATCGGGATACAGTGGCTATTTGCTCATTCTTCTTGTACATATTGTTAGGTGAACTTGTGTAAGAGGCGAGGCATTAGTTAAGGAGCTGAGTGTTCAGTGTTCCCAAGTTCAAATCATATTAGAAGGGGAAATTGCTGCATAGACGTCATCATTTCTTGCTCGCTGAACATTCAGGATAGTCATTATATCATCAATAATTGGATTTTTTATCACTTAAATCTTGCCTTTATTGGTTCCAAGTGATTTAGAGCAAATACATTTACTTTCTAGGAGACAAGGTCTCTTCTCTGGAGGTTCGTCACTCATAATGTTATTGCATTATAGAAAACCTACTTTCTTCATAAACTGATTTTTATCTTGGCCTGAAACTAAGAGAAAATGTATTGTAGCGCATGTATTATGAACCACTCATTTTATTTGTCCTGGAAACTGCTTGTATGATAGTATTAACCCTGGATAGGTACGGTGGGTCGTTTGCGACCCCGAGCGTCAAAAAAAAACAGGTTTTTCTCACGTGACTCACCCCTGTGACTGAATTTGTGGGTGATCGACCTGCAGGAGGTGTCTCCCCTACACGCTCTAGTAGTGTCCAGATGTGCATTGCTGTAGCTGTACTCCTTCCCCGATTTCTGAGACGCGTCGGGGTCGTTCGCGTCCGAGTTTACCCTTCTGAGGTAGTTTGCATAATTATCAAAGTTATTACGTATTATGAAATTGTCGTAGAATGGTGCAACTTGTATAGGTTATCAGTTGTGGAAAGTCTTGGTGGATTGTTTGGCTACCATGTGCATGTTTTTTTTTTTAGTTAAAATGTCGTTCATCACCACGAGGACCATTTTACCGCGAGTGCCCCTTTTTCATTTTTTTTCATTTTTTTGCCAAGTCATTTTTCCGTAAGATATTGCCAAATAGTGTCGTAAAACTTTTGCTTGTTTAGTGTTGGAAAGTGTGTCTAGATGATCTGGCTACCCATGCATGACTTTGTTTTTGTCAGATACGACGTAGTTATTGGTATATTGGGTATTTAACTGCGGTTACCAATTTCTGTTTTTTTTTCAATATTTGTAAAAATTACTACGTAGTAAGGAATTGCCGTATATTATTCATTTTTTTTTCATGTTTATGTGTTAGAAAGTGTGCCTTGATGGTTGGGCTAACACGTGCATGTCTTTTTTTTTATCTGAGATGTCGTATATTAGAATGTCGGGCATTTTACCGCGAGTGTCCCTTTTTAATTTTTTTTAATTTTTTTGCCAAGTAATTTTTCCGTAAGATATTGCGAAATAGTGTCGTAAAACTTTTGCTTTTTTAATGTTGGAAAGTGTGTCTAGATGATCTGGCTACCCATGCGTGATTTTGTTTTTGTCAGATACGACGTAGTTATTGGTATATTGGGTATTTAACTGCGGTTGCCAATTTCTGTTTTTTTTCAATATTTGTAAAAATTTACTACGTAGTAAGGAATTGCCGTATATTATTGATTTTTTTTCATGTTTATGTGTTAGAAAGTGTGCCTTGATGGTTGGGCTAACACGTGCATGTCTTTTTTTTTATCTGAGATGCCGTATATTAGAATGTTGGGCATTTTTCCGCGAGTGCCCCTTTTTATTTGTTTTGCATTTTTTTGCTTAGTCATGTTACCGTAAGGAATTGGCAAGTAGTGTCGCAAAACTTTTATTTTTATAGTGTTGGAAAGTGTTTCTAGATGATCTGGCTACCCATGCCTATTTTTTTTTTTTTAGCCAGATATGGCGTATATATAAGTATGTGTTCGATTTTCCTGTGATTGCCATTTTTTCGTTTTTTCCCATTTCTTTCAAAATTACTACGTACTAAGGAACTATCACAGAGTAATATTTCATTTATATGTTTATTTGTCGGAAAATATGCCTTGATGGTTTGCCTAGCACGTGGGTGAAATTTTTTTTTTCTGAAATGCCGTATATTAGAATGGCCATTTTTCCACGAGTGCCCCTTTTTATTTGTTTTGCATTTTTTTGCTTAGTCATGTTACCGTAAGGAATTGGCAAGTAGTGTCGCAAAACTTATATTTTTATAGTGTTGGAAAGTGTTTCTAGATGATCTGGCTACCCATGCCTATCTTTTTTTTAGCCAGATATGGCGTATATATAGGTATGTGTTCGATTTTCCGGTGATTGCCATTTTTTCGTTTTTTCCCAATTCTTTCAAAATTACTACGTACTAAGGAACTATCACAGAGTAATGATTCCTCTAGATGTTTATTTGTCGGAAAATTTTGTTTACTTTTTTTTTTGATTGAATATCATCAAATTTTTTTAGCTAAAATATTGTTTTACATTTTTTTTTTCGATTTTACTTCCCTTCAAAAAAATTTTTTTGGGTCAGAATTTTAATTTTATAGTCGTAAAATAATCGACAATTATCCAGCAACCCACCATACAATTTTTATGCATATCCAATAATAATTAGATTAGTAAATAACACCTTGGAATTGACATACCCTTCCTACATTTCAAGTGGCAGATTAGGGAGTCTGAGTCAGTGTGGTTGGCGGCCATTTTGTGGACATATCCGAAGCGTAAGCTGCCCTATCTATATATATTCTTGTTCCCTATAGAATTTGTGATATTTTGGTATATTTTTACCTGCATAAATATCATATTATATATTAAATATATGTATTTTTTTACGAAATTTCCAAGTACTCAAAAAATTACCTTTAGATATGGCCCCTGATATAAATGTAATTTACAAAATAATGAAGATTTTTTTACATATTTCTATTTTAGGATAACATATGTTTATTCCCTAAAAAAATTAGCCACTTCCTATTTCATTTGGGTACCCAAAAAAATTCATGAAATTTGGACAATTTTTTTTGGCCAAAAAAAGTTACCCTTTTTTTCTCATTTCAGATCTTCACCTCCATGGGTCTGACTTCATCCAAAATACATCAAGATGTGTCCTAAACATTCAAGAATCAATTCCTAAAAGGATTTGTGTATATATGTATAAACTTTTTTTTTATGAATTTTTATGTCAGGTCTTTTTTTTTTCTACTTAATTTTTTAAAATATTTATAATAAATAGTTTTTCTGCAGATGAGTAGTATTTATCTTTACAGTTGTTTTAAGCATTCATTGAAGTTTTTTTTGGCAAAAGAAAAAAGGAGGTTACTGCAAAAACTGATTTTTCAAGAATTTTTTTTGGCGTCGGGGTCGTTCGCGTCCGAGTATACCCTTAAAGGGGTGTCCGAGGACCGTACCTATCCAGGGTTAAAACAGTTCTTTATTGTGGACTGTACCAACCGTTTGTCACACGATCGTACATAGTTCATTTTGTGTATATATTACGCTTGTATCTTCGCTCTTCCCTCGCACTAAATAGAACCTGAATAAACATGCCTGTTTTTCTCACCGGTAATGGTGTCGGTTTTGAATATGAAATTTCATGATGCATTGAGCTTTTGTATATAAAGGAGAGTGTTCTATAATAAACTCACTCAGTTGCTTTCATCCTGTCTTTGAGTCACAACCTTCTCTCGGCCCATCAAATTGGTGAACCCAGAGTGACTAATGTGACGGGCCGAGAGAAGGTTGTGACTCAAAGACAGGATGAAAGCAACTGAGTGAGTTTATTATAGAACACTCCTTTATATACAAAAGCTCAATGCAACATGAAATTTCATGTTCAAAACCGACAACGTTACCGGTGAGAAAAACAGGCAGGTTTATTCAGGTTGTTTTTAGTGCGAGGGAAGAGCGAAGATACAAGCATAATAAATACACAAAATGAAATATGTACTATTGTGTGACACACGGTTGGTACAGGACCATACCACCTCACGTATTTTTCATTTTAGAAAAAACTAATTGCATTGTAGTATTGATGTAAATTTGTTTTATTATTGACTTCACTAATAATGAAATATTAGTGAAAAAATATGCGTTATTTGGACATGTTCATAATGCAGAGGGCCTAAGTAATATCACTTTTGTGTTTACATTTACATTTCGAGGAATTTTAAAGTTAACGACCACTTTCCAAAAGTAGTATCAAATTCATACATAAAACGATATTGATTTATCCAAAAAGCATCCATTTCGTGATCTAGAGACACTTAGGTGAATGAAAAATAAGGTTGTGAATTGTTGGACGGGTGGGGGGGGGGGGGGGGAGGGGTCATCTGAAAAAATGAACTATCTGTTGCAGCATTAATGTGATTCGTTTTTCTTATAAAAATAATGCACCGATAGATAGCTTTAATAACGAACATATTAAGAACATGCTACTGTGGTTTCAAGAGGTTTTCTAGATTATAATTCAGCGTAGTATTCGGCCTTTCTTCAAAGTGTGTTGTAGTTCGTGTGGATGATTTCTACAAAGCGAATGAAGTCTTTCTCTATGAAGGTAATAGTAGCAGCAAAATATGATAGGCTGTGTTAGGCCGTTACTGTAACGCTTTGACCCTCTTTCATATGCTCTATTAGAACTGTTGAGTTTGCACTTCCACCTAGTGCCTCTCCCTACAGGTCTGCTGTCTTGTTTCAGCGTGCCACTATTTTGTGTCCTATCAAGCAACAGACTTTTTTTTTCCTTTACAATACTGTAAAACCGGGGCAGTAGTATTGATGCTGCAGATGTCTATCAATATAGAAAACTGTAAGATCGGTTTTTAAATATGCACTATTTCCTTAATTCTCTAGCACATGTTGCCGTCTTTGTATCTATATTTTGCTACCTATTAGTTTAACTTTATTTGTTAGCTTCACTACTTTCTCTTTTTTCTTTGGAAGATTAATTTGTAAGTTAACCGATATTTTAGATATTCTTTAAAGTAATGTTTGATTATTTTGAGCAGCTCTGACGACAGTATTAGTTAAGAAGTCGGCTGTGATACAACCTTTTATATGAAAAACTAAATTATGAGAATAATAATTAATTCTAATTTATTTTTTCCCGTATATCACATTTCACGTGCAGTGTTTGGTAATACAATGAATCCTCTTCAGTTCTCCTAACTTTCATACTGTTCGTAAAGGGCTGATAAAGAATGAAAGTCGTTGAAAGCCAGTAGCATTACGCAGTAGGAGAAAGAGAATCTGATTGTTTATGGCAGAATCATGTCTAAGGAGAGTCGACATTTTTTCGTAGCATGCGCGCCTTTCCAATTTACGAAACCAAATTGGACTTAATCTTTAGGTAGTGCGAGTCTCTCTCTCTCTCTCTCTCTCTCTCTCTCTCTCATTGATATGTAGTGACACGCGTGAGAGTATTGTCTGACCTACGAAAACGCATCGAAATTTGTTAAGGGTTGTCGGTAGATTGCATTTTGTATCTTTGTTTTTATTAAGATGAATGCAAGGACACAAAATCCTGACTTATTACCAAAATTAACATGTTATGTGCATGTATGTATATATACCTACACGCACCCACACACACACACATATATATATATACACACTTTATATATGGGATTAACACTAAGAAAAAGAAAAACGGCAACGTTGATACAAGAGCAAATTGAAGTACAGGATATTGAACAACACGTAAGAAAAAGAAATAGGCAGGGGAAGGAAGAGAAGACGGTGGATTGACGAACTAAGAAAATTCGCTAACCAATTTGCACTCGACACATAAAAAGTCGTTTGGAAATTTTTAATCCCCCAACTCTTACAACGTAATGTCAAATAGTCTACCTACGCACTCGGGACTAGTATCACTCAACTTAAATCAACTTATATACGTACATTGGTTACAGAGTCAGACTGACTACCTTTTTAATATTTTTGCTTCTCTGATTCTTCATAAATACTGCATGCGCACACTTGGTTTCAATTTGAAAAAAACGAGAATACATTGCATGGAACTTGAGCAAGAAGAAGTTGCAAGGAATGTCCAACTTGATAGGACCTATGTTCTCAGCCCCCTCTTTATTTCACTGAATCAGATACGCAAAGTAGCCCTTAGGTTTCCTCCAAAAAGTTTTACATTGGATTTCACCAATTCAGTTTAGCTTTATGTAATTCAATGGGACCATATTTAACGTTTCTGTCGGAGTGGGATTTCCATCCTGAAAATTGAACATAATTTTTCTTTTACTCCTTACTAACAAGCTCTCCATTTTGTAAGAGGGGTTCTTTAATTTTCTTGGATTTTTTCCTTCATATACTTTTAAGCATTCAAGATTTCTTTTGGTTTGATATATGATACAGATCTATGTTTATAATTATATGAAATTCGTAATTCTAACATCCATCCACTTTTTAGTTGCCAATCATAATGTAACATTTAGTTAGATATGCCTTAATGTAAACGGTGTAATGCAGTATTTTTGTTTTTATTTTGTTTATTACTTTGTTTATGATGTGAATGTTAATTAGCAGAGAGTATTTTCGGTTTAGTGAATCGCTTAACGGTATTCCATCAGTATTCTGGAACAGTAGCATATAATCGAGTGAGTGTTAAGGTATTGCAGAAGTTACCAAAATATGCGAGTTCTAGCTGACCGGGTATATAAATTGAATAATTCGGCTCACAGAGTTAGTTGAAACCCGGCTCTCAGAGCATTTATACAGTGTCTCATCGTCTAATATAGTTTGCTTTGATGTATCCATTGCATGATTCTTGCTTGTTTGAGAAGTCACAAAAGATGTACTGCACATGTTATGTACTTTTAGCAAGTTAAACAGTTAAATCGGATAACAGCCCACAATAAAGATTCATATCTGAATATTTTTGAAAATATACGTATAGTAGTTCAACAGATTGTGCTTTTAGGTAGTTTACACATAAAATGTTAATGGTGGTGTACTCTCCAGAATAATTATTAAATTGTGAAATAAAACTGCGAATTCCAATTTGTTTCTTGTAATTTCATGCTCTGTCATAAACTGTCCACCGCTGCTACATTCGTACAAATTCATTATAAAACAAGATAAAAGGATTATCATCTGAAAACATCTTTAAATACACATTTAAAAACATGATAGCACTTCAAGAAATCCCGTACTAGTTTTTAGGAACTTTCCCGAATTGAGTAAGATAAGATAATAATAGAATATATATTTCATACAAAATATCATAGACCTCTGAAGAAATGGTAGTTGCTGCAGAAGACATTGGTGTGCTTCCTTGAATGGGTTATGACTTGGATCAAGAAGAGGTTGAAAAAGTACATATTGAAAAGCATGCTGCGAATTACGTTTCGTCCAATGGTTTTCAGCTATCAAGCTTTTAAAGACCCAAACAGCCGCTGTTGCAGCAGTTACATATAAAAGCACAATAAAATTTAATCATAGTTAAGAAAGCCTTTGAAATTATAGAAGACTGTTTGAAAGATGCTCCAGTGTCCACGAGCTTTATATGATTGCCATGGACACTGAAAATTATGTATATGTTTATATATATATATATATATATATATATATATATATATATATATATATATATATGTATATATATATATATGTATATATATTTATATTTATATATAATTATATATATATATATATATATATATATATATATATATATATATATATATATATAAAAGAAGTTGTGAAGAAAAAGAGACTACATTTGTTGACTTTAGGCATCAAGTTCATGAATGGATAAGGAATGTTGAGGATGACATACAGAGAAAGCTGGTTAGGTTCATCAGTTCCACAGCTTCTGTCATCGCGTCTCAGTAAGTGTTCTTTATTGATGTGATGAATCAACTGTCTGCCAAAATTCAGTTAAAAGAATTACAGATCTCTGGAGAGTTCTGTAAGGAAACCCCAGTTATCAGCTGCAGAGGCCAAGCTTGAGAAAGAAGGTTGTAGGAAATTCCTGCTAAAGCACGAAAAAGTTCCAAGAAGGGTCTAAATTGAATAAGAAGTTGCAAGGAAGATCCAACTTATGAGCAAGAAGTTGCAAGGAAGATCCAAGTTTTGTTCAAGAAGTTGCGAAGAAGATCTAGGTTTTGAGCAAGAAGTTGCAAGGAGGATCCAACTTCCGAGAAAGAAGTTGCAAGGAAGGTCTAACTTGAGCAAAAAGTTGCAAGAAAGGTCCAACTTGAGCAAGAAGTTGCAAGAAAGGTTCGTCTTGAGCAAAAAGTTGCAAGGAAGGTCTAAGTTGAGCAAGAAGAAGTTGCAAGGAAGGTACGAGATGAGCAAGAAGAAGTTACAATGAAGGTCCAACTTGAGCAAAAGGTTGCAAGGAAGGTCCAACTTGAGCAAGAAGTTGCAAGGATGGTCCAACTTGAGTAAGAAGCTGCAAGGAAGGTCCAACTTGAGAAAGAAGTTGCAAGGAAAGTCCAACTTGAGAAAGAAGTTGCAAGGAAGGTCCAACTTGAGCAAGAAGTTGAAAGGAAGGTCTAACTTCAGTTAGAAGTTTCTTGGAAGGTCCAACTTGAGCAAGAAGTCACTAGAAGGGTCCAACTGGAACAAGAAGTTGCAAGGAAAGTCCAAATTGAGCAAGAAATTACAAATAATGTCCATATTGAGCAAAAAGTGGCAAGGAAGGTTCAACTTGAGCAAGAAGTTGCAAGGAAGGTCAAACTTGAGTAAGAAGTTACTAGGAAGGTTCAACGTGAGCAAGAAGTTGCAAGGAAGGCCCAACTTGAGAATGAAATTGTAAGGAAGATCCAGCTTGAGGATGAAGTTGTAAAGAAGGTCCAACTTGAGTAAGAAGTTGCAATTAAGGTCAAATTGAGTAAGATGTTACATTGAAGGTCCAACTTGGACAAGAAGTTGCAAGAAAGGTCCAACTTGAGAATGAAATTGCAAGGAAGGTCCAACTTGAGAATGAAATTGCAAGGAAGGTCCAACTTGAACAAGAAGTTGTAAGGAAGGTCCAACTTGAGCAAGAAGAAGTTGGAAGGAAGGTCCAACTTGAGCAAGAAGAAGTTGGAAGGAAGGTCCAACTTGAGCAAGAAGAAGTTGGAAGGAAGGTCCAACTTGAGCAAGAAGAAGTTGGAAGGAAGGTCCAACTTGAGCAAGAAGAAGTTGGAAGGAAGGTCCAACTTGAGCAAGAAACAACTGCGAGGAAGGCCTAACTTGAGCATGAAAATACTACAAGGAAGGCCCAACTTTGTAACTTGAGCGAAAAGGTGCAAGGAAGGTCCAACTTGTGTGAGAAGTTGCAAGGAAAGTCCAACTTTAGCAAGAAGAAGTTGTAAGGAAGGTCCAACTTCAGCAAGAAGTTGCAAGGAAGTTCCAATTTGAGTAAAAAGAAGTTGGAAGGAATGTCCAACTTGAGCCAGAAGTTGGAAGGAAGGTCCAACTTGAGCAAGAAGCAAGTTGCAAGGAAGGTCCAATTCGAGCAAGAAAAAACTGCAAGGAAGGCCTAACTTAAGCCTGAAAATACTGCAAGAAAGGTCTAACTTGAGCAAGAAAAAATTGCAAGGCAGTCCTGACTTCCGAAAGAAGAATCTGGAAGAAAGATGTAAATGGAGCAGCTTAAGTTTGTGATAGAAAGAGAAAACAAACGAGGAAAGTAGGCCAAAGAAATGGGGAAACTTGCTATTGAGTTGACTGAAGCTATTTCAAGATAGAATATTCTTGCTGAATATGGAGAGAAGCCAACCAAACTGGTTAATAACGACAGATAGTATCCATTAAGTTTCAACATTTGAATCCATTTGCCCAGTTTTTAAGCCACAGATGCAGATAACCCTAACCGGAGAGCGTCAACCAAGTCGGTCGATATCCACAAGTGGCTTATATCCATTTAAAAGACCACTCTTTGTGGATTATCTTCAGCCAAATATACTCAAGTTCAAGAATTGAGCTCTACTTGTAGGGATGTTCATCCAACCGTAATTTCTATCCCATATATCGAACCCAAAACCAAGTCAATATTACAATAACAGTCACATTTGCTTTCACACACAGAAGATAATTGAATGGATACACCTACTCTGGAACAGGCTAGAGCTCTATGACAACAACTCTGAGATCCTTGCTCAGTTCCTACATAAATTGTCCAGTCTGTGTTGCTTCCTCCACAAAACTTGTCGGACAACAAGTTGCTGGAAATGAAGAATGATGACCCTAAAGGATCAAGGGAGTTTTCGAGCTTCTTGACCCTCTTAACGAGAGAATACCTTGATGAAGTCATTGTGCTTCAACAGGAAATATTGTTTCCACGTTGAAGCATTGTGAGCTCTCAAACTTAGGGAAACTGCTCCCTCAGTTCAAATCTAAATTTCTCTTTTTATTCTATTTCTACTTATCAATATTACTCTGACCTAATTTTAACAAATTTCTTTCATCCTTCTGTCCTAACTCTGTGTAATATTTCCCTTATATATATATATATATATATATATATATATATATATATATATATATATATATATATATATATATATATACAGTATATATATATACAGTATATATATATATATATATATATATATATATATATATATATATCTTTGTTTATTTATGCCTATATTTTTTTGTTTGATTGGCGTGGATAATTCCATCCGTGATTACTGCCTGCTTAGATGAATGGGAAAAGGGATAATGGTTGGGAGGTATTTGCATTCAAAGGTATATGTGAGAGTATTGGGTGATCTCAGCCATCCCGAAGATGGTTAGGACTTTTCTTTTGGTGGAACTATTCTCAAGGGTTTGGTCAACGGAATCCCGGGGGAGGGGGGATCCAATCCTTGAGGCAATACTTTGGGCTTTTGGCTGGAGGCCCATCATTACAGATGTGGGAAGGATGATTTCATATTTTGTTGGTCTCGGTTCCAGTAGACGGGTTTATCTTACACCTGTTCCTCTATATCTGATCTATTTTGGTGTTATCCCATTGGTAGGGTATGGGGTGGGCCATCTGGGAAGTATACTCTGATTGTGCTGATAGTGGAGAGTGCAAATTTCCTTTCCAACGTATGATATTTTCTTAATATTCTCAAGTATGTAAACTAACTAAACAACCATCCAACAAACTAAATCCCACCCTTTAATATGGACCTTTTGATTATATTGAGAAGAAATGTAGATCACAGTTTTGCCATACAATGAAAGAAGCTAGGCACCAGTCTTCATTATCTTTTGTTTCCACAGTCAACAGTAGAACACCACCATCTTCTGTATAGAGGAAAGTGAAAAAGATAGCTGGCAAATTTACCCCCAACCCACCACCAGTGTTGTAGGTGAATGGCCAATATGTGACTGGACCAACTGAGGTTAGCAATGCTTTGTCCGGTCATTTCTCCAATGTATCATGCAAATGTGAAGCAGCACCTGGTCACTGGTATAGAAGCATTGAAGAATGGAAAATGTTAAATTTTACAAAAGAAAAGGAAGAATCTTACAATGCTTCTTTTACTGAAGGGGAATTTGATTCCACACTTACCACTTTCAATGATACAGCCCTTGGACCCGATGAAATTTCCATATGAAATGATTGAACATGTTCCTGTCGACACTAATAGGACTGAGAACAGCAGCAAAAGAAGAAAATGCTGCTTTTTGTCACAGGTTGAGTACCTGCAGACAATGGATGAGATAGATCCGAGGAGTTACGCTGATGAAGATCAGTGTTGTCTCTAATAGCTTGATGACTCGATTGATTGTATATAGAATTGCCCTGAAATTTGTTGTATCAGGAGCCCAGAAGTAGTTTCATTAAATATAAGAAGCAAGGCCCTGTTATTTATGTCAAGGTTTCTCAGCGAAACATTATACTTCGTTTATTACCCTCAATCGTAAGTACAAGATGACTCCTAGGCATGATTCCACCTCTGGTATTGAGTAGTTCCTTTAGAGGCCTCTCATATTTCTCAAAATACCTACAATTGTTGAATGGGTTATAGGAAGTCCAAAAAAATTACTTATTAATGGCATCCCTTACCTACTCATACTCCCTTTGATTAAACCAAATGAAATTCTTTGTAGATTCATGCACCTTCCCTCCACTTTCCCTTGCTGTCTCTGGTTATTCACCAGGAGTACAGGGCTGGGTCAGAGAGGTTTGTAGCCATGGATGGCAAGATCAGCATTTTACCGAAGTTCCATGTTGCCCAGTGCTTGAATAGGACAGAGACTGATATTTAGATGCAGTTTCATGGTTTATTCTTATCTTCAGATTGCATAGAAAGTCAGTTCTTCAGAATTTAGGGGGCTTGCGTATTGGTAAATAGCTTTATTATAGAGAAACTAGTTACTGTTGAAAGTACGTTTATATTTTATATTGTAGTATTATGGTACAAAATTAAAAGATGCCAATAGTATTTGAAAGGTTGATTTTTTAGCTTACGTATGATTTGTAAATAGAGGTTCGTGAAATTACGCAATTAACTTTTTCAATCGATACTGATGTGAGCTAATTTATATTTTTTATGGATGATCTTATGAATTACACTTTTTATAAAGGATATATGTTGAATAAATTAGTGTATGATATATCAGTAGTGTGCACGAAGAACATATTAACTGCATCACGTTTAGACTAAGTACATAAATCTTCAAACAAGTTTCTCTCTCTCTCTCTCTCTCTCTCTCTCTCTCTCTCTCTCTCTCTCTCTCTCTCTCTCTCTCTCTCTCTCGTCGTATCCATGTATATTTGGTTGCTCTGTTTATGTCAAGCTGCTCAGCAATGCCACTTATCGTGATATTAGCCTTATGCGAGTAAATGATTGATGATTTTGGAGATAAGGGGATATGGCTTGTCCTGCTTTCCATCTCATCTTCTCGAGTTAGTTGACTTTTCCCCGTCATGTGGGATATCATATGATAAGAGACGAGATTATTGAAGAAATTTTTCACATTTTTAAGTAGTTTTTGACAACCGTAGCCGAAGGTATATTTCTGACTATCTTGATATAATTTCGACATCAACGGTCAGAAATACGTATCAGTTATCATGCTCACTTTTTTGTTTATACTCTAGTATGCATAACTCCAGTTCCTGTCTGCTAAAATGGAATTTTTCAAAATGCTTCCAATATTTCCCTGGAAATTATTTTTTTCTTGCCATTTTTTATAATGCTAGACATATAATTGGTGGTAATATTCTACGAAAACGAATTCAATTCCTCCTGTTTATCAAAAGAATTCTTCAGCAAATAAAATCTACCGGGAAGCTGCAATAATTTTTTAGTGAGGTTATCTTCATTTCGATTCTGTGATCAATTATCACCTTTTAAAGGGCTGGGAAGTCACTTACAATCTTAGATCTTTGAGGGTTGCAGGGGTCAAAATAACAGCCAAGTATCAGAAAGGTTCCACAAACATCCAAGATTGGGCTACAGTAATTGAGAGACACAACATGGGCTGAGTCGTAAAATCTTTTTTATAACTGCTTGGCTGTGCTAACCCATCTTAGAAATAAGAAAACTGCTAGGTCTTAATTCCTCTGTAATATAACCCATAATAAATATTATGGAATGTAGGCGAGAAATTACCTCTTTTGTTTTGTCCTGAGAGGGAAGAAAATAATAGACAGTTCGCCTTTGAATGGTGTCTGCCTCCTAATTGTAAAAACACTATGGGAATGGTTTGTAAGACCTAATTGGGCTTTTTGCAACATTTTTCAACCACAGGCTTCAAAAAGTTGTCGAAGGTCCCATCCCCTCAAGCTTAGGATAGGGATTCTCTAGTTGTATACTTTTACATTTATCACTCGTATCCCTTTTAAGAAAGTCATTTATTCAGAGATCATACTTTAATTTCCCTTATCTAAAGTTGGATATCTCTGTGATGTCCTAAAGCCCAGATACTGAAACTACATGGATGAAGACCATCGACAAATTTTGAGGGATGAGAGGATTTACATAAAATAAAATACAGTTTTACCTGTTCGACTGTTAAAGCTATATGGTTGTTGCAGAGTGAGAAACACTTCTTTGTTTAGACTATTCACTGAAGAATATTCGCCTTTTCCTAAAGATGAGGATTCTGTCCTTTTCAACTTACATATAGTATATATTAGCTTTTATGGGGAACTTTAAAACTAAGTTAGGCCATCTTGGGGTACTGTACCCTAACCTTTGGCAATAAAGTGTCATGTAAGGAAAAAGTTTCGGCCTTTAAAATTAGTCGTTTATTAAGGCAGAGAACATACATCTCTTTGGCTAATTTGTGTAATATATAAATCGTAGAAATCTATGCCGTGCCGAGGATCCATCATCACTAAAGTTACTATACGAGTCATTATTATCCATCTTCACATTATCTTTGTGTAAGGTACATATGTTCATTATGGGATTGCATACCAAATTTAAATTACGTTCTATTTTATTGGTAAATATTTTTGGTTTTATTAAGAGTACCCCCATTGTTAACTCAACAAATTGAAGGTGTTCTGCATATTGCGTTTGCTAAAGTCTAAGAAAGACTTTAGATGACTTAGTACACAAAATTAAATTCCCCTTTTAAACAACTGGACATCACCTTGGTAAAACTGTTATTTTTATTATTCGAAAAATAATTTCATCTTAGAGTTTTGCATAGTAAGTGATGTTCACAATTGAAATAAGAGTTTTGTACTCATAAAACAGGAAAACTATTTAAAGTTTTGTATGCTATATGTCAACATAGATCTTTTGATTATATGAATAATTTTATTTGCATATCCTCCGAATGGGAGCTCTCCTTTTTGACAATGGACACCAGAAAACGTCAGTTAGATTCTCAGTCTTAACCGTTCATGCACGAATTCACCATCGAAGTACTATTTTCTAGAAAAATAGACTTTCCTCATACAAGCCAAATTCCTTAGATAGATTTATATTTCTTTACAGTTTTATCTCATATCTTCAGGAGTCAAATGTATCTTTATCGATATTCGTTCACTTTTGAATTTATTCGTAATGCCCATAAACTTCAACTCGTAAAATCTGCCTTCAAATTATCAAAAGTTTCATTTGTATGAGTAACTTCTTCATATAATCTCAGTTACTAGAGCTTTATATTGATTTGGAATTAATTTATATAATTAATTTCCTTCTTGGCAGTATGGAGTTAGACACTTTTTCTTGTCATTGATCTTGATCTTGATTCACTTCTGGATCCCACTTTCTTAAGTTGTGATTTTGTGTAGATGCTATTTGAGGCAATGCTCGGCTGAAATGAAGTCACACAGCCTTAAAATACATCAAGTTCATCACTTTACAGACTGACCGTTTTGAATGTCAATAATTGGTGGAAGATGTGGTTTCATTTTCTTTCCTTATGACAGGCTTTATAACTCTCAACTGACTTATATTTTCCATGATTTATGTTGCATTTAATTTCCTTAGAATTTGTACAACTGTTTTCCTCTGTGTTTCACCTCATCATGTTTCCGTAGGGCTCCATATTTATAATATACATGTTTTAATACTTTGAGTTGGAGAACATAACTTGGAAATAGTGGAAATTTAAGACATAGACTTTATGACTGTTTACCAAAATGTGTATCTTGCGGTTTTTCTATGAAGTATCAGCCCTGAATTTAATTTGAAACTAAATTGCACAATGCCGGAACAAAGTAACTTTAAAAGATTAATGATTGCTTAGATGTGCAAATTAAATCTATATGGAGCCTTTGGACAGTGTTCGAAAATTCTCTAAGGACACAGCTGAAGTTTTTTGCTAGGTACGATATCCAATCAGACTATCGTGGTATACAATTAAGCTGAAAATTATTGCATAAAGCACCTAATACAAATTCAGTCTTTAAAATGCAAATGGTTTTACGTATACAGCCAATTGTTCCCACATCAAAGCGAGGGTTTATAAGTCTATGATTTTGAGACTCGGATGAAGAGAGGAATGTTGACTTCCGAAGTACAAGAGCAAAATTTCAGAATGCAGTTTCAGATGTAAAAGATGATATTCAGGAACACAGTTTCTGGGGGTATTTTATCTTCTGATAATTCCTCACTTTCTTCTAAAAACTGAAGTATCTTAAATGAAGTATAAATTGCAGTATCACATTTTATGACTCCACAAAGTAGCCTTAATCTGACGATGGCTGATTTGAGTCTCCCATCTAATGTGGTTGTTCCCTATTAAACTCTACCTATGTCTGTTATCCCATTCCCAGTAACATTTTTTTTACCTACAATTGAGAATTGTTTATAAAATTTGGCAACAACAATGGGATAGTTTACTTGAAAATAAGATGAGAGAAATAAGTAATGTTATATCCCCTTGGGGGTATAACGGGATGCCCCGAAAGTGGGAGACTACTCCTTTGTCGTCTCCGCATTGGTCACACTCAGATGACACGTGAAATTTTGCTGAATGGCCAACATCAACCATATTACGACAACTGTTTGGTACCATTGACAGTGAGGCGTTTGTAAACCGAATGCCCTACATATAGTAGTGAGAGAAATAGATGACTGTTTTAGGCTCGAGGTGAGGATGGCAGGTTCATCCTTGCCAAGATTCTTGGACATGATGTGTCCTACCATGTTAGTGGTATTTTTAGCTTTATTTCAGAAGCAGGTCTTCTGAAAGATATTTAACTTTTAAAATGACAGCTTTGCTTTTATGGTTTTAATTGAATATTCTTTTATTTCTTATTTACAATAAATGATATCGTCATCAATGACCTTAGGCTTGGGCTTACATTATTATTATAATTATTATCATTATTACTACTTAAGCTATAACCCTAGTGGCAAAAGCAGGATTCTATGAGCCAAAGGGCTCCAACAGGGAAAATCAGACTAGCCTGGAAAGGCTGAAGTATGACTAATAATGATAATAATCAGTCTATAAGGGCAGAATTGTAATTTACGAGAGCAATTTTGAATTTAATGTGAAATTCATTCAGAGGAAAAGCCGAAGGAATTAATGTGTGAGTGCGTTGTGAATCCCAACCACTTGACTACTGACGTCATCGAACTTTTTCCTTAGAAACATTCAAAATAGATTGCAGGATCCAGGTCAGCTAATTTTACCATATTCTTGACGTTCTACCGATAACTTTGTAATTTTCTCCACTATTCTATAAAACCTGTAAGTGAGGGGTTGGGGGTAATGTATAGCCAAAAACACTTGGGGTTTTAACCCCTGGAATAAGCCTACCTTATTTTCTGCTTCTTCTATTTTGTTTGACTCCTAAATTTCATCCTATAAGCCTCTGGAGTTAGTTCATAGACCTATAAAATAGTATTTTCAAGAATTCATAATCGTCAATTCTATCCTCAGGTATGGAAGCATAGATTTTTGTGCCCTGCCTGCCACACAAAACTCTTGACAACATAAATGCCCAATTCTCTGTTGGCCACTTATATGTGGTAGCTTTTCTCTCTAAACAGACGAAATATTCATCCAAATCCTTTTCATTAAAAGGGTTCACGACTCTTATCTTCGTTAAAAATATCTGACCTAGATATATATGCATCACTGAATTAGTCTTTAATTTTTCAAGTTATAACTCTTTTTGAACATTAATTTCATGAAACTTTATCTCACCTTCAATTTTCAATTTCTCACGCTAGCTTCTAATTCTTTCTCTCTTAAATGAGCTATTCTAAGTTTTTGAAGCTGTATAGCTGACAAACCTAAAACCACTGATTCACTATTGATCTCACCAACACATCTTGAAGTAATACCTTACAGTATTTTCAACCAATGTTGAACTAACGCATATTTATCATCATCTTTCTTCATCGAATTTTTAATATTAACCACAAGATGTTTGCCTAAACTCACTAAGCAGGATTGCTTGAGATCACCTAACTTATCAATTTGTGGAGCTTCACAAAATTGTCAAAAAACTCAGATACGTTAAAATTTGACGTCTGTTGGCTGTTTTGTACAACTGACAAAAGTTAAATTTACGAACAATCCTTGAATTTCAATTAGGATAACAATTCAAATTCCGGACATGCCCCAATTTTGTTATGGTCAGCTATATCAAAATATAGATTATGTAAAATCTAATTCAATGTTTAGTATCCTTAATAATTAGTTCGTCATAAGAAATAGCAAAACAGTAACAGCGAAAGAAAATAACTATATTTAAGAAATAAGATATTTACAGTATTTTATAAGGTTAAAACATACTCACAGTTCACCTATTAGTAGTAATTTACAGCATTATGTCGTAATACAGGCCTGTGGATCATAAATCTATGTAATTTTGAGATTTGGATGAAGAGAGGAACATCGACTTCCGAAGGATAACAATAAAATTTCAGAAGGCAGTGTCAGATGGAAAAGACGGTAATCAGGAATGATATTTGATCTTGAGAAAATTCCTTATCGTCTAAAAATTGTAGCATTGTAAATAAATTATAAGACTCGGTATCACACTGGGTGTCGCAAATTACGTCTCCACAAAAACAGCTTTATCCTGACGATGGCTGAATTGAGTGTCCCCTCTCTAAATCGTCTATTGTCCTCTAATATTGGACCCATTTTCTCTCGAAAGTTCCTGATTGTTCAGAGCGAACTATAATACTCAACACACACGATGGAGACGACAATTGAATACGAGAAATATTCAGAAACTCTCACTAGAGTACAACGATAACTTTTAAATTACAAATCATCACAATATTGGTTTCCTAAAGTTTATCATTTAATACTTAAAAACAAACTTCTTTCACATGTATTTTAACATGAAATACATAAATTCTTTCTTTATATAACAGGCATGAAGTCATCATCCAGATAAGGTGTGTATTGACTGGTGAAAGGGACAAGAAAATATCGCCAGAGACACGGGTCTATTTTGTAGGGCCGATTGTTGAAAATTATAACTTTAGCAGGGCTGCAGTCAGGAGAGGGCTATGTTTGATCCACATAGATATTCGAAATCTGGTGACAGTTCCCAGCAATGTCTTCATATTGTCGTCTCATTACAGATAGTGAAGAGGTAGGCATCATGGTACATGCTGTT
>NC_090726.1:64279168-64299168 GCF_036898095.1 Palaemon carinicauda | reverse complement strand
ATTTAGGTTTCAATTTATGTTTTTGTTTCCCCTTTACTGTGTAGAAATATAATTTGAATCACGATTTAAAGACATAGGGCATTGAATGCTGTGTCGTGATAAAGTGTTTAGTCAAAACCAATCTTGTTATTCCATAGTCACAATTCAGGCAATGGATATTGCATAATAGTCTCGATAAATTTAGGATGAAATTGTTTAAACAGGCATTTTGCAAATATTGGAATGCCATGTATCTTATCTCAGAATTGTTTTGGCTTATTGTTAAAACTTTACGGGACAGATCTATCGTTTCGGTGGCTAAGCTTTGCCCTTCCTCCATGCCATTCCTTTCCAATACGTTCTCTGGGTCTATGCTAGAAAAGGGCATTATGTAGACAATCATGCTGGTTTATGCTTCTATTAAAGCAATTCAACAAAGGGAAATAACTGACACCTTTACGACTTTATGAATATATTGCCATTATCAAATTTACAAAAAGCCGCCCTATTAGCACGCCTTCACAAACTACTTTTTGTCTGAGTTTACCAACTAAGGAAAAGACTGTTGTATAGCTCTTATGTGACTCTTTTATTTTGATTATAAATTTTAAGGTAATATCATTTTAATATGTCTCTTTTTCAAGTGATAAAAAAAACCGAATGAAAAGTTTTAATCACTAAGTTTCACACTGCCCAACGGCAATATAATATGGGGCATTACTGAGCAGATGATTTTAGCTCTTCATATCAGGTCAGTACTTAGCTTCTACTTGAGATCATCCTACCACTGATACTTTTCACTTGCGTATTAGTGGTTAAACAAAATGCTCTAGGCATGAAACCTTCCCAGCTTTCAGGGTGTTTCAAGTGATTAGATAACAATTATTATTATTATTATTATTATTATTATTATTATTATTATTATTATTGTTATTACTACTACTACTACTACTACTACTACTACTACTACTACTACTACTACTAGCTAAGCTACAACCTTAGTTGGAAAAGCAAGATGCTATAAGCCCAAGCGCTCCAACTGCGAAAAATAGCCCTGTGGGGAAAGGAAATAAGGAAATAAATAACTGATATAAGAAGTAATGAAAAAATAAAATATTTCAAAAACATTAACAACATTAAAACATATTTGATATATAATCTATAAAAGGACTTCTGTAACACTGTTAAACATAAAAACACTTGCTGCTTGTTTGAACTTTTGAAGTTCTACTGATTCAACTACTCGACTAGGAAAGTCATTCCACAACTTGGTCGCAGTTGTAATAAAACTTCTAGAGTACTGTGTAGTATTAAGCCTCATGACGGAGAAGGCCTGACTATTAGAATTAACTGCATACCTAGTATTACGAACAGATTGGAACTCTCCGGGAAGATCTGAATGTAAAGGATGGTCAGAATTATTAAAAATCTTATGCAACATGCATAAGGAACTAATTGAACGACGGTGCCAGAGATTAATATTTAGATCAGGAATAAGAAATTTAATAGACCGTAAGTTCCTGTCCAACAAATTAAGATGAGAATCAGCAGCCGAAGACCAGACAGGAGAACAATACGTGAAACAAGGTAAAATGAAAGAATTAAAACTACTTCAGAATAAATTGATCAACAGCAATCTTGAAAGACTCTCTATAAGCCAATTTTTTTGTGCAATTGAAGAAGGCACAGACCTAATGTGTTTCTCAAAAGTAAATTTGCTGTCGGGAATCACAGCTAAGATTTTAAAAGAGTCATACAAAGTTAAAGAAACATTATCAATGCTGAGATCCGGATGTTGAGGAGCCACTGTCCTTGACCTACTTACAATCATACTTTGAGTTTTGTTAGGATTCAACTTCATACGCCATAATTTGCATCACGCACTAATTTTAGCTAGACCTCTATTAAGGGAGTCATTAGCCCCAGATCTACATTCAGGAGATGGAATTGATGCAAAGAGAGTAGCATCATCTGTATATGCAACACGCTTGTTTTCTAGACCAAATCACATGTCATGTGTATATAGTATGGAGAATGATTGGCCAAAAACACTACCCTGAGGAACACCAGATATCACTATAATCACTATGGTGCCCATCAACAACAATTCTTTGCGATCTATTACTTAAAAATTCAATAATGATGCTAAGAAACGACCCACCTTCTCTCAACTGTTTTGAGTTTGAAAACAAGGGCCTCATGATTAAACACAGCCAAAGGCAGCACGAAAATCAAGGCCAATCATATGAAATTCCTGACCACAATCAAGGGATTTCTGTACAATAATGGAAATTGTAAGAAGGGCATCCCATGTTCCAAGGTATTTACGAAAACCAAATTGCAAACTAGGACACATTAAAAAGGAAATCTAAGTCTTCAGCAGGAAATGTTCTGCAAGCCCATGGAACTCAAATCAATGGAAGGCATTGCATGTACTGCACCCTGTTATATCAAGGTCTATCTTAATGTAGCAAAACAAAAAAATAATGAATTTTTTTTTTTTTTTTTTTGTAATGCATCATGCTGTATTGCCACTACAGTAGGTGTATTGTAATAATTTTCTTGCTGCTAGAAATGTCATCTCTGTAGTGTACCATATTTTATTAGGATCTTATCTTTTAAGTTCCCTATTATATAATAATTAGAGATTGTGACACCTATTCATTTCCATCTATGAATTTCTCGCACTTCAGCATACTGTATGCCTGGCATATGAGGTCCAGTGAACCTTATAAACTTGTGACTCGGAAGGTTTCTTTAGTAGTGCACCTAATTTATCATTGATAGGCATCATAGAAATGATTTAGTTAAAGTGGAACATTCTCTTCTGTAGGAACTATATTGTATTGCCCATAATGTTCCGTCCTCGTTACATGTAGCATAAGGGAATGATTCAATAAGACAGTTAGGCCTAGTCAATGCTGAGTTTTATTGGTGGAGGGCATGTGCAATTGCTCAAGTCATAATAGAGTGACAAAAGGGGCATCTATCTTTTACGAAAAGGGATACCACATCCCTTTTCCCTTGAAGTTTAAAGTATGTGTTTTACATAAGTATGTAGTGCAAATAAAGTTATTGCTATACATGAAAATGGATTACAGGTCTAACATGGTGGGGTGGGGGTGGTTGGGGTGGGGACAACAGTTTAATTTATGCCTTACAGAAATAGAAACAGGGACCTCAACCTTATATATTTGCAGTTCTGGTACTCCAGACCAGGGAGGCTTATTTTCCATTGGGGGATCCCCTTCACCACCCCCTTAACCATTCTGGAGAACTGGTCTGTTTTTCCAAATATCTAGGCATGAACTGATCTGTGTGAACAATTCCAAAATATATTAACACACCCTTTTATTTGTACCACAAAATTTCAAACTCCCAAGACTTTCACAACCTTATCTTCAACCCAATCCTTTTCTCTTCTAAAGTTCTTAGCAAACGCTGTCAGGATGCTCTTTCCTTGCTTCCCCTCCATGCCTACGGTCATCTCTTTTAAAGACAATTGCAGCCCTAAAATTCCTCCCAAACATGTCTGCGGTGTCCCACCGATGATGAAACAATATTTGTTCTTTGTACATTGTATAGAAACTTGTGTACGTGGGAATTGATATTCGCAATATGGAACTTCGAAATCCTTCTTTAGGCACTTTGAATGACCTTTTTGCCTAGCCATTAGGGTGAGGACGTGCATAATACCAAATTTTTATTCTTTTTTTTTTACAAAATTCCCTTTCCTCTAACGCAAAGTAAGATTTCTAAAGAGCATTATCAGAAACTGTTAGGATCCCAAAATTACAAAATGTTCTTCATAGCAAAGCAATAATAACCTTGGATGTCATTGAATTACAAGCATGAACATATGTAAATTTGGTTAAAGAATGTATAGTCACAAACAGATACTTATTCTCTATTAGCCCTGCAAAGTCGACGTCCAAGCACTGTTTTCTTCTTATCAAGATACACATTGTGTGCTTGCAACACATGTAAAGACTTTTTTAACCTTTATCTTGCTCCTTATCGTCCACACTACTAAATGATATTGTCTAAAAAAAGCTTTCATACCTAAGTTACTTGAAAATGGCTGGGAGCGAAGATAGTCCATATGGGTAACCTCTTACACTAGAATAGCTCCTTGTAGGTGTTGATTACAAATATTTCTTTTTCATTGTCCAATTGTATTTGCAAACATTTGTTCTGCAAATCTCATTAGGAGAAAGTTTACCCTTTTCTGATACCAGAAAGAAAATCCTCACTTGGGAAGTGGGTATAGTTCACAAGCTACACATCTATTTAGTGCTTTAAAATAAGCACATAATCATAATGCACGGTTCCACTGGTGCAGCCCATTCAGTGTAATTAAACAGCTCTATTAGATCAATATATACCATCTTCTTTATAGCATCTTCCATTAAGCCTCTGTAATGACAGTGAACAATCATGGTTTTCAAAAACTTTAGGACTGCTTCATCCATTAAATGTATTTGAAATCCATCGGCAATGGATGGACCATATGATGAGTGCCATAATATGGATAGTGGCTAACTCTTTAATGAGCGGTGATCTTCCTTTGTAAAGAGTAGCATCTTGGCACATTTTATAAAGGTGGCCCTTTGTGCGACCTAAGATGCACTTCAAATTCCTAAATTAACAATGGACACTTGGGTGGAGTTAGCCGCACTTAAAATCCGAGAAATCATCTTATAAACTTAAAGCTTGCATTTCCGTTGGAACCCCACCTTAACGAGGGAATGCCTTGTCGAACTCATTGTGCTTCAATAGGGAGTATCGTCTCCATGTTGAAGCATTGCAACGGTCAAGGGGGTTCTCGAACTTAGGAAATTTGTTCCTACAGTTCGAATCTATATTTCTCTCTGTGATATCTATTTCTGCTTCTCGATATCATTTCTACCTCCGAATTTTATAAACTTCCTTTAGTCTTGCTATCCTAACTCTATGAGTAATATTAGCCTTATCTTTATATATATATATATATATATATATACAGTATATATATATATATATATATATATATATTATATATATAATATATATATATATATATGCATATATAATTTTTTTCTTTTTATTTATTAATTTATTTATTTATTTTTATTTTATTATTTAAATGGCGGGGATATTTCCACATTCGTTATTACTGTCTGCTCAGATGAATGGGAGAATGGATCACAGTTGTGAGTTATTTGTATTCAAAGCTATATTTGAGAGTATTGGATGATCTCGGCCATCCCGAAGATGGTATGGACCTTTTTTTGGTGGAACTATTCTTCAGGGTTGGGTCATCGGAATCCAGGGAATCTAATCCTTGGGGTAGGACTCGGTTTCTGGCCGGAAGTACATCATTACAGATATGGGGAGGATGATTCCATATTTTCTTGGTCTCAGTTCTAACTGGCGGGTTTAGCTTACACCTGTGCCTGTATATATCTGTGTTGGTGCTATCCTTCTGGTAGGGTATGGAGTGGACCATCTGGGAAGTATACTCTCATTGAGCCGATAGTGGAGAGTGCAAATTTCCTTTCCAACGTATGGTACTTTCTTAATATTTTCAAGTGGAGAGTGCAAATTTCCTTTCCAACGTATGGTACTTTCTTAATATTTTCAAGTAGGCAACCCCCCCCCGCAAAAAAAAAAAAAAAAAACCCACGGCCCTTCTTTGTGGATTCTGCTGCCAAGATCCCCCCTCCCCTAGATATGCTGACCCACCACGACCTTTGTTAGTCAAATTAAGGAAAATTTTGTTGACGACAAAGGAATGTTTTGAAAGATATACCACAGAGTTGCCATTATGAAACAGCTTGGATGGCTTTTAAGCCTTACGGTAAAATTGATGAAATCAAGATGACTTTCAAAGAAAAAGATGACAAACTGGAAGCATGAATTTGCTTTAATAACCACGAGGAAGCTTTCAAAGTAATTTGAGACATTTTCAAGATAAAGAGTGATAATTTTGAGATAAATGGAGCTTTATGCAATGCAACTCATAGAAAGCCAGTGACTGGCATCAGAGTGAGTTTGCGACACGACAGTAAGACCCATAGAAAGAAAGACTAAACCACTAATGTATATTATTGCTAATTTTAAGGCAGAAGAATATAATTACTTCAAATTTAGTAAGCTAATTCAAAAGAAATGGGGTACTATAGAGCATGGAGACATTTCTAGATTTGGTAAGAAGTCCATCTTTATTCATGTTAAATTTAGAACGTAATATTTAATTCTAAATTATATAAATATAGAAGGAAATCCGTTGGTGCATATCAAACCACATTTGAATTTTAGTTACGAGAGAGGGGTAATTTTTAATAAAGACCTTTATGAGTTAAACAAAGATGAAATCTTAGATACGTGGCCAAAGGAAATTTAGAAGTTTAATAAGATTCCCTGAACCACTATGATTATTTTCACTATTGAAGACCATGATGTACCCTCTCATATATACATAAAAACTGAAAGAATACCTGTTCGCCTTTATAAACAGAAACATTTGCAGTGATTCAATTGTTTCAAATTTGGTCATCCATGTAGGGTATGTGAAAATGTAAATATCTGTGACAATTGTTCTGATCCTGAGCATGGACGATGCACTGGTATTCCAAGGTGTACTAATTGTAGCCAAGATCACAAGCCACTCAACAGGAAATGTCCTCAATATCAAATAGAAGCAGCAGCTGTTCAGAAGTCGGATGCAGAACATATCAGTGTGGTATATGCTAGGTGACTTCTAACCTAAACCAAGAGTTATGCCAAGGCTTTAAGATATAAGGATGCGGGACATCCAGAGAGAATTGCAACACCAGTTAGACTAGGTAATGTAAAGCCTCGTATTGCTGAATTATTTCTTAAGGCTATTACCAAGCCTCGTAATTTAGATTCGGTGCCACTCGTCAAAAAGGCACCACCTCCTTCCTCTAAGTCTGCCACACATCAGAGGAACTGCCCAAGGCTCTCATCTCAGGTAGCATCATTGCCAGATTTAAGGGAGGAATTGTATGCTAGAGCGCTACTGGATTTACCTGTCATGATGAAGGTACATAATCCTGATAGTTCTCCATCTTTCAATAGAAAAAGAGGGAGACCATCTTCCCTCTCCCCTCCAATGAGAAATATCAAAATTCCTCTTACAAATGGGTACAATATTTTATCTGAAAAAGATGATGAACCTTAAAAAAATTTAGATATATCAAAGAATGATGCCGAGGTTCACCATCCCCCACAACAAATAAATAATAAGGCTGCTAAGGAAAACATCAAACCAAGCTTAGCAAGACCTACTTTTTCAAAAAGAGTATCAGAGACTAAGGAATCTTCCAAAAAGTAAACTTTATTTTCTCATAAATTTTACTGTGGAACTGTCAAGGTCTGAGGGCTAAATATGAACTTGAGCTCCTCATTCATGAGCACTCCCCATAATTATATGTCTACAGGAGAGCAAACTTGATCTCAATACTCCTTGTCCATGCGAATATGTTAGTTATAGGACACCATATGATTAACGAGTAGGGAGCCATGGTGGAAGTCTTATAAACGTTCGTCGAGATGTTGCCCTAGTATCGTGGTCTATTCGTACACCTCTGCAGACAGCGGTTTTATGAATTGATATAGGAATGGAGGGAAGGAAAAAGGATAGCAGGCAAATTTACCCCCAACCCACCACCAGTGTTGAAGGTGAATGGGCAGCATGTGAATGGAGGAACTGAGATTAACAATTCCCTGCCTCAACATTTTTTCCATGTGCCATGCAAGTGTGAGGCAGCTCTTGGTCACCAGTATAGAAGCAGTGAAGATCAGAAATTTTTTTATTTTTCATCAGGAAAGGAAGAATTTTACAATCCTGCTTTTACTGAAAGAGAATTTGATTCTGCACTTACTAACTGTAATGATACAACCCCTGGACCCGGTGGAATTTCATATCAAATGATTAAACATTTACTTCTTAATACTAAGTTTTTTTTTATTATAAGCATTATTAGCAGAATCTGGCATGATCATAGTTATCCAAGTATTTGGGAACTAGCCTTTATTTTAGCATCTTTAAAACCTGGTAAGGATAAGTTTTTAGCCGCAAACTATCGACCAATGCATCGACATCTTATCTATGTAAGTTTATGGAGAAGATGGTCAATGAAGACGGGTGTGGTACCTGGAGAAGAAAAGTATCTTATCACATATCCACCCTCTTAACGAGAGAATGCCTTGACGCAGTCATGTGGTTTCTTCATATTGTTGAAGAATTGTGACGGGCAAGAGGGCTCTCGAACTTGGGGAAATTGCTCCCCAAGTTCGAATCTAAATTTCTCTCCCTTTAATCTGTTCCTTCTGCTCAGTATTACTTCGACCTTCTAATTTTATCAACTTTCTTTTGCCTTGCTATCCTAACTCTGAGTATTATTTCTCTTACATTTATATGCATATATATATATATATATATATATATATATATATATATATATATATATATATATATATATATATATATGCATATATATATATATTTATTTTATTTGTTCATTTATTTATTTATTTATTTATTTTTATTTTACTTAAATGGCGTGGATGTTTCCACATTCGTTTTTACTGCCTGCTTAGATGAATGGGAGAAGGGATCACGGTTCGGAGGTATTTGTATTCAAAGCTATATATGAGAGTATTGGATGATCTCAGCCATCCCGAACATGGTTTGGACTTTTTTGGCGGAACTACTGTCAAGGGTTGGGTCATCAGAATCTGGGGGGATCCAATCCTTGAGGTGGGACTCTTGGCTTCTGGCCAGAAGTCCAACATTACAGATATGGGGAGGATGATTCCATATTTCCTTGGTCTCAGTCTTAACAGGCAGGTTTAGCTTACACCTGTGCCCCTATATCTGTTTTGGTGCTATCCTTCTGGTAGGGTATGGAGTGGACCATCTGGGAAGTATACTCTCGTTGTGCCGATAGTGGAGAATGCAAATTTCCTTTCCAACGTATGATACTTTCTTAAAATTCTCAAGCAGGTAAACCAACAGAAAAAAAAAAAAAAAAAAACCAACAACAAACAAAGAAAATCCCACCCTTGACTATGGACCCTTCAAACACTGACTCCCCATCCCCTGGATATGCTGAATCACCCCCAGTACTGTTGACGACCTCTGATAATTTGATTAGGGAAAATTCTGTTGATGACCTCGGAACAGGAAAGGACCATTCTACTAATATTACAAAATCGAGTAATTTGGGTAACACAAGGAAACTTCGAATCCTTCATGTTACCCAAATTCCAATAGAGACAAACTACGATGATTTATATAAAGAATTTGAATGCTATGGGTGTATAAAAGAAATAAGGATGAAATTTGAAGCTGAAAAATGGGATGCATGGATATCTTACAGTAGTTATGACGAAGCATTTAGGGCAATAAGCAACTTGAATATAATTAAAATTAATAACTTGAATGTCGCGGCTGCTCTCTGCGATAAAGCACCAAAAGATTTGGATGAGTATAGGCCTGCCGATTGGTTGGAAAAAGACGCAGATTTAGTTATGCCCTTCCAGAGAAAGCCAAAACCACCGATGTCGCTTATAGCTGAATCAAAGGGTGTTTCAGGGAATTATTTTAAAATATGCAAATTAATTCATATAAAAGTAGGAACTATTGCACCAGGTGAGATATCTCTTTTTGGAAAAAAATAGTTTCCTTATCCATGCCAAATCAAGTACACAGTCTGTAATACTATCCAACATGAATGCAAGTAATGATGGCATTAAGTTAGATGTCAAACCCCACCTGAATTTTAGCTATGGAAGGGGGCTAGTTTTTAACAGAGATCTGTATGAATTTACAGAGGAGGAGATACTGGCCATGTGTCCACTATATGTATGATAAGTTCACAAAGTCCCAGGTACATCAATGATAATCCTTATGTTCCAGGATGCTGATGTACCATTCCATATTACTATTAAAAACGAAATTTAAAGTACGTCCATTCAAGCAGAAGCCACTGCAGTGTTTTAATTGTTTTAAATTTGGACACCCGTCTAAGGTTTGCAAAAATGAGAAAATATGTGGTATTTGCTCCAAATCTTACCATGGAAAATGTGCACTTGGAGAGAGGTGTTTAAATTGCAACCTGAGTCATAAATCCAAAGACAAGAGCTGCGAGTGGTATAAGTTGGAAGAAGCTGCCCTTAACAAATCTAGTTTGGAACATATAAGTGTGGGACATGCCAAAAGACTATTAAATAAATCAAATAGCTATTCCAAGGCATTAAAATCAAACCCAACTAGTACTGCCAATAACTCTAGAAAAAAAAATATACCATCTGATAAAATGTCAAATGACAGGTAAGCATACTACCTCTTGAGGCTTTACCACAGCGTATTAATACTAAGGCATTGCCCATATCTGTACAACCCTCGTCCCCCATTACAAAAACTAGTACAAACCTCTCACAGGCCATGTCCTTGCCTGATTTGATGGAGGTTCCACTTAAAGCTGACTTGCCTGATGCACCTGTAGTGGGAAAGGTGCAAAAACCTTGGATCCCACCATCTATTAATCATAAAAGAGAGAGACCTCCATCTCTCTCTCCCCCCTCCATTAGAAACATTAAGGTTATGACATCAAATAAATTTGATGTTTTGTCTGTTGATGTTTCTTATGAACCAGAAGATAAACTGAATAAATCAAAAATTCAAGTTGAGGTCCACCATCCGCCTCAACAAATAGATCAAAAGGATACAAAGAAAAACACAAACGTAAAACCCAACATAACAAGACCATCTCTGAAGAAACCTACAGGTAATAATGTTAGATTGAAAACTGCTAATGGGAAGACCTCATCCAAGATGTCTTCCAGAAGTAATCCTTAGTTTTCTCCTCCATTTTGCAATGGAATTGTCAGGGTTTAGGGGCCAAATATGAAGAACTTGAGCTCCTAATTCATGAACATTCCTCCATAATATTATGTCTACAGGAAAGTAAGCTTGATGCTGACACTCCTATTCCTCGAGAGTATGTATAATCAATTAGTAGGGAGCCATGGCGGAAATCTCATGTACATTCGTCGAGATGTTCCCCAAATACCTATTTCTATTCGTACACCCCTGCAGGCAGTGGCTGTACAAATTGATATTGGGAGAAAATAGACAATATGCTCTCTACTTACCTCCAATTGATAATATTTTGCATGATGATTTAATAGAGGTCATTCAACAACTCCCTCAACCTTTTCTCTTACTGGGAGATATGAATGGTAGACATCCTTTATGGGGTGATGTTTTGGCAAACACAAGGGGCAATATTATCTCATCAATTGTGGAGAATGAGGATGTGGTACTCATTGATACAGGAGAGCCCACGCACTTTCATGTTCAGACAGGCACCTTGTCATGCATTGACCTTTCAATTGCAAGCTCTAGCTGCCTTCTTGATTTTGACTGGAGGGCATTAGATGATTGGCATACTAGTGATCATGCACCAATCATTATAAACACCAACAAGGGTCCGCCTTTACAAAGATCGCCACGATGGAATCATGACAAGGCAGACTGGGTTAAATTTTGTGAGCTAAGGGAAATCGAAGGGAGTGCAGAACAGTTTGAAAGTATTGATGATGCCATAGACCTACTGAATGGAACTCTCCATACAGCAGGAATCATTTCGATTCCCAAAACCATAGTACTATTCAAAAGATGACCAGTCCCGTGGTGGTCTTCAGAATTAACAGCCTTGCACAGAGCCACCAGAAAATCTCTTGACTAGGTTGCGTAGATGCAGTATGGATGAAAATTTGATAACATACAAAATGTTTGGAGCACAGTTCCGTCGTACCATGAAAGAAGCTAGACGCCAATCTTGGGTGGCTTTTGTTTCCTCCATTAATAGTAGAACACCACCATCTTCTGTATGGAGGAAAATAAAAAAAAAGATTGCAGGCAAATTTACCCCAAACCCACCACCAGGGTTGCCACTTTAGTTTTAGTGACTGCACCAAATCAGGCTTCAGAAAAGTACCAGATCAACATGAATTGTAACAATATTAATGAAAACAAATATACTTACTTGATTAACTTAAAATTGTGTATCCTCCCCTTCCTGTGCATCTTCTGTAGGTGGTGTTGACCACTTTTTGTTCATTTTATCTACAAGATGTGGGGTTTGTTGCCATGTTTTACAAATTGCATCATGCAACATATTCTTGCTGTGAAGTAATCCGTTGAGGGGTTTTGTCCTCAGTCGAGATCTATTTTTTTTTTTTTTTCAGATTTGTCACCAGAGAGAATATTCTCTCTGCAGCAGCAGACGAATGAGGCAGAGGCATCAAGTTTATCATCAATCTTGAAACATTTGAAAATGTTGGCTGATCACCACATTTTTCTTGTGAAACAGCATGCCAGAATTGTTCAGGTTCTGAAGTTTCTATAAGTTTCAGAGCCGGTATTTCAGCTACAGTCAATTCCCTCCATTCACTGTTGAGGTCTTCGTACACAGTCTCATCAGTGATGTTTGGAAATTTTAGAGCCAAAGGTATGAGTGATTTAGGTTTTCCTTTGAATACATTTGCTGGATCTAATGCTTCAAGCAATTCTAAGTTACTGAACATATTATGGGACACAAAACGCTTGAGCATCTGCTTTGATAGAGCAATATAGAAATTCAGTGTTTTGATATGAAATTGTTCCAATTCTCTTTTGGTTATAACAGCAGAGTGTTCCAGGTATATGCTTTCACTTCTAGCTCCACGGTAAATATCGCCAATAGGAAGGTAGTTTGAGGGATCGTTCACATTAATTTGAGTTAATTCTCGATTTTTCAACTTATCAGATTTCATGAAGTTGCTGAGAATACCCTTAAAACTGCTGCTGATTGATGTATGGAGCAGGTGTATTTTCAGGGAGGTTGACTGGAATTCTAAATTCAATTTATTAACTGCAGGCAAAATGAATGCCAAAAAGGCAAAGTACATCTTATTTATTAGGCTATGTAGTTCCTGTAGTACTGCAGAAGCAGTAGCCATCCCATCTTCTAATGCAGCAGAGGTGAAATACAGTGTAAGTGCAGTCCATTGCTCTAAAATTCTTTTTACTACTTCTTCTAAAGACAGCCATCTAGTGCAGCTAGGATGCAGTATTTTGTGAGGTTGTACTGCCGTGAATTTCTGAAATTCACCATACTCAGACAATCGTTTGGGGCTGTTTATAATGTAAGAGTATATATTCCGAGCTAATTCTTCAACATTGTTAGGAAGTTCACTGCAGGCACTAGAGGCACAGAGAGCTACTGAATGACACACACAGCCTTGTACAAAAAGAGCAGGAACTCTCTTCTGAAGTAAAGCTTTTAATCCACCCCTTTCTCCCATCATCACACTCGCATTGTCACTCGCAAAACTAATTAAGTTTTCAACAGGAATGCTATGCACATCAAAAAAATTTACTATGGAGGTATAAAGTCCTTGAGCTGTACAATCTTTTACCTCCAGTAAATTTAAAAACATATCGCATGTTTTCTGGACATTCTGGTCATAAAATCTAGCAAGGAGAACAAGGTCCTTTAGGGTAGAGAGATCAGTGGACTCATCTATTATCAGATAAAATTTAGTGTTCTTTAGACGAGCCACAAGATTAGAAAAGTTTGTTTTACCCATAACATTCTTAAAAATTCCTGAAGCCTTTGTCCTGGCACACTTTACTGCATTTATCACCACTTTTGGATCTGAGGCTACATTGGCAATAAACCCTGGTAAGTGATCCATTACGGAAATGGGTAGATTGTGCTCTGCAATGAAGGCACACATCTTTAGCTTTGTGGATGCAACTTGTTTTTCAAACCTTGTCCTTGATGACGGACCTGCACCAGCATGAAAAAAGCTTGTCAATTTCTTAGACTGGTTTCTTGAAAGAATGTTTTTCTTGTGCTTCTCTGTGCTTCCATGTCTTTCCAGTAGTGTTATACTCCCAGATATTTCACATTCACAAGCCGTACAGTATGCTTTGTTTGAACACTTCTTGCTCTGAATTATCCATGATGAAAATGTACTGTCTTGCAACCACTTCAACTGAAATTTATGTTTATAGCTTATTTTCTTCTTTGGCGTCACAGAACTCCTATCATCAGATTCATCACTGTTAGGGTCGTCTGGTATATTCACAAGATCTCTTTTACAAGGCCTATTCATGTTGCCACCCTGCAGAACAGAAAAACAACAACAATCACTCGACTGGTATAGTAACAGTCAAATGAGTGACGCAGTACTCAGTAACACAGATACTTGAAATAATGATTAGTATTCCTGGTTCAGATATCGACTTATCGCATCATGCACAAGTAAAGGCACTAATAGCAGCAACGTAATCCAAGTTAATTCAACTGACGACTGACACCTCCTCTGTCCTCTCCCGAGTCCAGACTCTCCCCACCAGGGTTGCCACTCTAGTTTTAGTGACTGTACCAAATCAGGCTTCAGAAAAGTACCAGATCAACATGAAACGTACCAATATTAATGAAAAAAAATCTACTTGATTAACTTAAAATTGTGTATCCTCCCCTTCCTGTGCATCTTCTGTAGGTGGTGTTGACCACTTTTTGTTCATTTTATCTACAAGATGTGGGGCTGGTTGCCATGTTTTACAAATCGCACCATGCAACATATTCTTGCTGTGAAGTAATCCGTTGAGGGTTTTCGTCTTCAGTCGAGATCTATTTTTTTTTTTTTTCAGATTTGTCATCAGAGAGAAGATTCTCTCTGCAGCAGTAGACGAATGAGGCAGAGGCATCAAGTTTATCATCAATCTTGAAACATTTGAAAGTGTTGGCTGATCACCACATTTTTCTTGTGAAACAGCATGCCAGAATTGTTCAGGTTCTGAAGTTTCTATAAGTTTTAGAGCCGGTATTTCAGCTACAGTCAATTCCCTCCATTCACTGTTGAGGTCTTCGTACACAGTCTCATCAGTGATGTTTGGAAATTTTAGAGCCAAAGGTATGAGTGATTTAGGTTTTCCTTTGAATACATTTGCTGGATCTAATGCTTCAAGCAATTCTAAGTTACTGAACATATTATGGGACACAAAACGCTTGAGCATCTGCTTTGATAGAGCAATATAGAAATTCAGTGTTTTGATATGAAATTGTTCCAATTCTCTTTTGGTTATAACAGCAGAGTGTTCCAGGTATATGCTTTCACTTCTAGCTCCACGGTAAATATCACCAATAGGAAGGTAGCTTGAGGGATCGTTCACATTAATTTGAGTTAATTCTCGATTTTTCAACTTATCAGATTTCATGAAGTTGCTGAGAATACCCTTAAAACTGCTGCTGATTGATGTATGGAGCAGTTGTATTTTCAGGGAGGTTGACTGGAATTCTAAATTCAATTTATTAACTGCAGGCAAAATGAATGCCAAAAAGGCAAAGTACATCTTATTTATTAGGCTATGTAGTTCCTGTAGTACTGCAGAAGCAGTAGCCATCCCATCTTCTAATGCAGCAGAGGTGAAATACAGTGTAAGTGCAGGCCATTGCTCTAAAATTCTTTTTACTACTTCTTCTAAAGACAGCCATCTAGTGCAGCTAGGATGCAGTATTTTGTGAGGTTGTACTGCCGTGAATTTCTGAAATTCACCATAGTCAGACAATTATTGTTTGGGACTGTTCATAATGTAAGAATATATATTCCGAGCTAACTCTTCAACATTGTTAGGAAGTTCACTGCAGGCACTAGAGGCACAGAGAGCTACTGAATGACACATACAGCCCTGTACAAAAAGAGCAGGAACTCTCTTCTGAAGTAAAGCTTTTAATCCACCCCTTTCTCCCATCATCACACTCGCATTGTCACTCGCAAAACCAATTAAGTTTTCAACAGGAATGCTATGCACATCAAAAAAATTTACTATGGAGGTATAAATTCCTTGAGCTGTACAATCTTTTACCTCCAGTAAATCTAAAAACATATCGCATGTTTTCTGGACATTCTGGTCATAAAATCTAGCAAGGAGAACAAGGTCCTTTAGGGTAGAGAGATCAGTGGACTCATCTATTATCAGAGAAAATTTAGTGTTCTTTAGACGAGCCACAAGATCAGAAAAGTTAGTTTCACCCATAACATTCTTAAAAATTCCTGAAGCCTTTGTCTTGACACACTTTACTGCATTTATCACCACTTTTGGATCTGAGGCTACATTAGCAATAAACCCTGGTAAGTGATCCATTACGGAAATGAGCAGATTGTGCTCCGCAATGAAGGCACACATCTTTAGCTTTATGGATGCAACTTGTTTTTCAAACCTTGTCCTTGATGACAGACCTGCACCTGCTTGAAAAAAGCTAGTCAATTTCTTAGACTGGTTTCTTAAAAGAATGTTTTTCTTGTGTTTCTCCGTGCTTCCATGTCTTTCCAGTAGTGTTATACTCTCAGATATTTCACATTCACAAGCCGTACAGTATGCTTTATTTGAACACTTCTTGCTCTGAATTATCCATGATGAAAACGTACTGTCTTGCAACCACTTCAACTGAAATTTATGTTCATAGCTTATTTTCTTCTTTGGCGTCACAGAACTACTATCATCAGATTCATCACTGTTAGGGTCGTCTGGTATATTCACAAGATCTCTTTTACAAGGCCTATTCATGTTGCCACCCTGCAGAACAGAAAAACAACAATAATCACTCAACTAGTATAGTAACAGTCAAATGAGTATGACGCAGTACTCAGTAACACAGATACGTGAAATAATAAATAGTATTCCTGGTTCAGATATCGACTTATTGCATCACGCACAAGTAAAGGCACTAATAGCAGCAACGTAATCCAAGTTAATTCAACTGACGACTGACACCTCCTCTGTCCTCTCCCGAGTCCAGACTCTCCCTGGCCACCACCACCAGTGTTGAAAGTGAATGGGCAGTATGTGACTGAAGGAAATGAAGGTAGTAATGCCCAGGCTGACCATTTTTCAAATGTATCGTGCAAGAGTGTAGCAGCTCCTGGTCACCAGTACAGGAGCCTTGAAGAAAAGAAAATTTTAAATTTTGCAACAGGAAGGGAAGAATTGTATAATACTCCTTTTACTGACAGAGAACTTGATTCCGCACTCGCTACTTGTAACGATACAGCCCCTGGACCCAATGGAATTCCATATGAAATGGTTAAACATGTACATTTTAATACAAAGTTATTTATTTTAAGCATCATTAATAAAATATGGCATGATCATAGTTACCCAAGTGTTTGGGAACTAGCCATTATTTTAGTCTTTTTAAAACCTGGTAAGGACAAGTTTTTAGCAGCAAGCTATCGACCTATTGCATTGACTTCTTGTTTATGTAAAATCATGGAGAAGATGGTCAATGCAAGGTTGATGGGGTACCTTGAAAAGAAGGGTATTTTGTCACCGATTCAATGTGGATTCAGAAAAATGCAATCAACAACTGATGTGTTGATTCAACTTGAGTCCTCTATTTGCGAAGCCTTTGCTTCCAAACAGCACCATGTGACAGTTTTGTTTACCTTGAAAGGGCATATGATACCACATGGAGATATGGTATACTTAAAAAAAATTCATGAATTAGGATTAAAAGGAGAACTACCACTATTTATTCAGTCATTTCTCTTGCATAGAGTTTTTCAAGTGAGAGTGGGGGAAACTCTATTAGAGAGTAAGTGTCAGGAAGAAGGAGTTCCTCAGCGGAGTGTGCCGAGTGTAACCCTGTTTGCACTAGCAATTAATGGGATATCCTCAGTCATTCCCCGGGATGTTCTCTCAACATTATTTGTGGATGATCTCTCAATATCATTAGGTGGAACTGGAATGGTAATGGTTGAGAGAAAAATACAACTCTCCATTGACAAAATTATCCAGTGGGCCGATATGAATGGATTTAAGTTTTCGACAAGTAAAACTACCATTGTCCATTTTTTTCATATCCGGGGAGTACATCCAGACCCGGATATATACATTAAAGGTCAACGGATACCATGTTTAATTGAAGCCAAAGTTTTAGGTTTGATATTTGATTGTAGACTTACATGAGTTTCTCATCTAAAAGCGTTAAAAGCTAAATGTGTTGAAGTTCTGAATATTTTAAAAGTATTGTCCCATACATCATGGGGGGCAGACCACAATACTATTATAGAATTATACAAGGCCTGGATTTTTTCAAAATTAGTTATGGATGTGAAATATACTCTTCAGCCACCCCAAGCTGGTTAAAAATATTAGATTCAATACATCATTCTGGTATCAGATTGTCCACAGGAGCATTTAGAACCTCACCTATCCCAAGTCTCCTTGTTGATGCTGGAGAGTTACCTCTAGACCTTTACCGAATGTCTTCCATTTTTCGTTATTGGTTTAGATGGCAAAGACTCCCTAATTCTTTAGCCTTTCAGACTGCAAGCCTTGTGAGACACACATCATACTTTGAGTTGCACTCAAAATCTCCTCAACCTTATGGCTTTTGGGTGAAACGATTATTAAACAGTCTGGATATAATTAGAAGTAAGGTACTTCCATTCAAGGTATCATCAACATCTCCATGGAAATTACCAGAGATATCTTTTTGTAAATACTTTATTGGAGTTAAGAAGAATATGACTGACCTAGAATCCAGGTCTCTTTTTATGGAACATGTTGAAGAACATAGAGGATCGACTTTTATATATACTGATGGCTCCAAATCGGATGCTGGAGTTGGATTTGGAGTACATGGTAATGGTTTTAATTGTAGAGGTGCACTTACTCTTAACAGCTTCCATATTTACTGCCGAACTGTATGGCATATTAACCGTTATTGAGAAAATAGCATTGGAGGAGGTTAATTTTACAATTTTTAGTGATGGAAGGAGTGTCCTTCAAGCTTTAGAAGTTTTTAATTCTAGTAACCCTCCAGTTTTAAAGATTTTAGAATGGCTCTTTATTATTGGACGGAGAGGTATAATGGTTCGATTTTGTTGGGTTCCAGCACATGTAGGTGTGTCTGGGAATGAGAAGGCAAGATTCTCTGGCAAAGAATGCTGCATCCGAGTTGCTACCAAGAAGGTATCCCATTCCGTGTAATGATTTTCTACCTAACATCAAGAAATTGCTTTGCAATAAATGGCAACTGCAATGGAATAGTCTAGATGGCAATAAAATGAGAGAAGTAACAAATGTCATAACTCCTTGGAGGTATAACATGAAGCCCCGAAAATGGGAGACTTCTCTTTGCCGTCTCCGTATTGGTCACACTCGGTTGACACACGAGTTTCTGTTGAAGGGCCAACCCCAACCGTATTGTGACGACTGTTTAATACCTCTAAACAGTGAGGCATTTATTGACCGAATGCCCCAATGATAATAACTTAGGGAATAGATACCTGTTTGACGCTTGAGGTGAGGGTGGCAGGTTCATCCTTGCCAAGATTCTTGGACATGATGTGTCCTACTATGCAAGTAGCATTTTTAGATTTATTTCAGAACCAGGTCTTGAAAACTATCTAACTTTTGTAATGACATTCAACTTTTATGGTTTTAATTGAATATTCTTTTAATTTATATATATATATATATATATATATATATATATACATATATATATAAACTAAATGATATCGGCATCAATGACCTTAGATGTCAGGATGCCTGAAAACTTTAAATCAATCGATCATCCTGGCTAGATATGCTGGTGATAGTTCAGCACGTGGAAAACCAAAATAGTAATCTTAGTGGCTGGCTGTATCACTGAATCTTATATTTATAAATGCCTAAAATCTCAATTTCATAAAATAAAACTAGGAACACTTATTATATCATGCATGAGAGTAAACATAAACCACCCAGGCTATCAAGTCTAGGGGCTAGGCTAGAACCCTAGCCTACGATCGGCTACCTATGCTCGCCGAAAAGGATACTATCGGCATAATATAACTATTTCCTAGCAATGAAGACTAAATAACTAATGCTGATAATTAGTTATAAGACCGGGAAGGGTTGTTCTGGCTAACTAAATAAAGCATGCGAGGCGAACAACCGCGTC
>NC_090726.1:64236744-64278668 GCF_036898095.1 Palaemon carinicauda | reverse complement strand
CTAGCTGCCTTCTTGATTTTGACTGGAGGGCATTAGATGATTGGCATACTAGTGATCATGCACCAATCATTATAAACACCAACAAGGGTCCGCCTTTACAAAGATCGCCACGATGGAATCATGACAAGGCAGACTGGGTTAAATTTTGTGAGCTAAGGGAAATCGAAGGGAGTGCAGAACAGTTTGAAAGTATTGATGATGCCATAGACCTACTGAATGGAACTCTCCATACAGCAGGAATCATTTCGATTCCCAAAACCATAGTACTATTCAAAAGATGACCAGTCCCGTGGTGGTCTTCAGAATTAACAGCCTTGCACAGAGCCACCAGAAAATCTCTTGACTAGGTTGCGTAGATGCAGTATGGATGAAAATTTGATAACATACAAAATGTTTGGAGCACAGTTCCGTCGTACCATGAAAGAAGCTAGACGCCAATCTTGGGTGGCTTTTGTTTCCTCCATTAATAGTAGAACACCACCATCTTCTGTATGGAGGAAAATAAAAAAAAAGATTGCAGGCAAATTTACCCCAAACCCACCACCAGGGTTGCCACTTTAGTTTTAGTGACTGCACCAAATCAGGCTTCAGAAAAGTACCAGATCAACATGAATTGTAACAATATTAATGAAAACAAATATACTTACTTGATTAACTTAAAATTGTGTATCCTCCCCTTCCTGTGCATCTTCTGTAGGTGGTGTTGACCACTTTTTGTTCATTTTATCTACAAGATGTGGGGTTTGTTGCCATGTTTTACAAATTGCATCATGCAACATATTCTTGCTGTGAAGTAATCCGTTGAGGGGTTTTGTCCTCAGTCGAGATCTATTTTTTTTTTTTTTTCAGATTTGTCACCAGAGAGAATATTCTCTCTGCAGCAGCAGACGAATGAGGCAGAGGCATCAAGTTTATCATCAATCTTGAAACATTTGAAAATGTTGGCTGATCACCACATTTTTCTTGTGAAACAGCATGCCAGAATTGTTCAGGTTCTGAAGTTTCTATAAGTTTCAGAGCCGGTATTTCAGCTACAGTCAATTCCCTCCATTCACTGTTGAGGTCTTCGTACACAGTCTCATCAGTGATGTTTGGAAATTTTAGAGCCAAAGGTATGAGTGATTTAGGTTTTCCTTTGAATACATTTGCTGGATCTAATGCTTCAAGCAATTCTAAGTTACTGAACATATTATGGGACACAAAACGCTTGAGCATCTGCTTTGATAGAGCAATATAGAAATTCAGTGTTTTGATATGAAATTGTTCCAATTCTCTTTTGGTTATAACAGCAGAGTGTTCCAGGTATATGCTTTCACTTCTAGCTCCACGGTAAATATCGCCAATAGGAAGGTAGTTTGAGGGATCGTTCACATTAATTTGAGTTAATTCTCGATTTTTCAACTTATCAGATTTCATGAAGTTGCTGAGAATACCCTTAAAACTGCTGCTGATTGATGTATGGAGCAGGTGTATTTTCAGGGAGGTTGACTGGAATTCTAAATTCAATTTATTAACTGCAGGCAAAATGAATGCCAAAAAGGCAAAGTACATCTTATTTATTAGGCTATGTAGTTCCTGTAGTACTGCAGAAGCAGTAGCCATCCCATCTTCTAATGCAGCAGAGGTGAAATACAGTGTAAGTGCAGTCCATTGCTCTAAAATTCTTTTTACTACTTCTTCTAAAGACAGCCATCTAGTGCAGCTAGGATGCAGTATTTTGTGAGGTTGTACTGCCGTGAATTTCTGAAATTCACCATACTCAGACAATCGTTTGGGGCTGTTTATAATGTAAGAGTATATATTCCGAGCTAATTCTTCAACATTGTTAGGAAGTTCACTGCAGGCACTAGAGGCACAGAGAGCTACTGAATGACACACACAGCCTTGTACAAAAAGAGCAGGAACTCTCTTCTGAAGTAAAGCTTTTAATCCACCCCTTTCTCCCATCATCACACTCGCATTGTCACTCGCAAAACTAATTAAGTTTTCAACAGGAATGCTATGCACATCAAAAAAATTTACTATGGAGGTATAAAGTCCTTGAGCTGTACAATCTTTTACCTCCAGTAAATTTAAAAACATATCGCATGTTTTCTGGACATTCTGGTCATAAAATCTAGCAAGGAGAACAAGGTCCTTTAGGGTAGAGAGATCAGTGGACTCATCTATTATCAGATAAAATTTAGTGTTCTTTAGACGAGCCACAAGATTAGAAAAGTTTGTTTTACCCATAACATTCTTAAAAATTCCTGAAGCCTTTGTCCTGGCACACTTTACTGCATTTATCACCACTTTTGGATCTGAGGCTACATTGGCAATAAACCCTGGTAAGTGATCCATTACGGAAATGGGTAGATTGTGCTCTGCAATGAAGGCACACATCTTTAGCTTTGTGGATGCAACTTGTTTTTCAAACCTTGTCCTTGATGACGGACCTGCACCAGCATGAAAAAAGCTTGTCAATTTCTTAGACTGGTTTCTTGAAAGAATGTTTTTCTTGTGCTTCTCTGTGCTTCCATGTCTTTCCAGTAGTGTTATACTCCCAGATATTTCACATTCACAAGCCGTACAGTATGCTTTGTTTGAACACTTCTTGCTCTGAATTATCCATGATGAAAATGTACTGTCTTGCAACCACTTCAACTGAAATTTATGTTTATAGCTTATTTTCTTCTTTGGCGTCACAGAACTCCTATCATCAGATTCATCACTGTTAGGGTCGTCTGGTATATTCACAAGATCTCTTTTACAAGGCCTATTCATGTTGCCACCCTGCAGAACAGAAAAACAACAACAATCACTCGACTGGTATAGTAACAGTCAAATGAGTGACGCAGTACTCAGTAACACAGATACTTGAAATAATGATTAGTATTCCTGGTTCAGATATCGACTTATCGCATCATGCACAAGTAAAGGCACTAATAGCAGCAACGTAATCCAAGTTAATTCAACTGACGACTGACACCTCCTCTGTCCTCTCCCGAGTCCAGACTCTCCCCACCAGGGTTGCCACTCTAGTTTTAGTGACTGTACCAAATCAGGCTTCAGAAAAGTACCAGATCAACATGAAACGTACCAATATTAATGAAAAAAAATCTACTTGATTAACTTAAAATTGTGTATCCTCCCCTTCCTGTGCATCTTCTGTAGGTGGTGTTGACCACTTTTTGTTCATTTTATCTACAAGATGTGGGGCTGGTTGCCATGTTTTACAAATCGCACCATGCAACATATTCTTGCTGTGAAGTAATCCGTTGAGGGTTTTCGTCTTCAGTCGAGATCTATTTTTTTTTTTTTTCAGATTTGTCATCAGAGAGAAGATTCTCTCTGCAGCAGTAGACGAATGAGGCAGAGGCATCAAGTTTATCATCAATCTTGAAACATTTGAAAGTGTTGGCTGATCACCACATTTTTCTTGTGAAACAGCATGCCAGAATTGTTCAGGTTCTGAAGTTTCTATAAGTTTTAGAGCCGGTATTTCAGCTACAGTCAATTCCCTCCATTCACTGTTGAGGTCTTCGTACACAGTCTCATCAGTGATGTTTGGAAATTTTAGAGCCAAAGGTATGAGTGATTTAGGTTTTCCTTTGAATACATTTGCTGGATCTAATGCTTCAAGCAATTCTAAGTTACTGAACATATTATGGGACACAAAACGCTTGAGCATCTGCTTTGATAGAGCAATATAGAAATTCAGTGTTTTGATATGAAATTGTTCCAATTCTCTTTTGGTTATAACAGCAGAGTGTTCCAGGTATATGCTTTCACTTCTAGCTCCACGGTAAATATCACCAATAGGAAGGTAGCTTGAGGGATCGTTCACATTAATTTGAGTTAATTCTCGATTTTTCAACTTATCAGATTTCATGAAGTTGCTGAGAATACCCTTAAAACTGCTGCTGATTGATGTATGGAGCAGTTGTATTTTCAGGGAGGTTGACTGGAATTCTAAATTCAATTTATTAACTGCAGGCAAAATGAATGCCAAAAAGGCAAAGTACATCTTATTTATTAGGCTATGTAGTTCCTGTAGTACTGCAGAAGCAGTAGCCATCCCATCTTCTAATGCAGCAGAGGTGAAATACAGTGTAAGTGCAGGCCATTGCTCTAAAATTCTTTTTACTACTTCTTCTAAAGACAGCCATCTAGTGCAGCTAGGATGCAGTATTTTGTGAGGTTGTACTGCCGTGAATTTCTGAAATTCACCATAGTCAGACAATTATTGTTTGGGACTGTTCATAATGTAAGAATATATATTCCGAGCTAACTCTTCAACATTGTTAGGAAGTTCACTGCAGGCACTAGAGGCACAGAGAGCTACTGAATGACACATACAGCCCTGTACAAAAAGAGCAGGAACTCTCTTCTGAAGTAAAGCTTTTAATCCACCCCTTTCTCCCATCATCACACTCGCATTGTCACTCGCAAAACCAATTAAGTTTTCAACAGGAATGCTATGCACATCAAAAAAATTTACTATGGAGGTATAAATTCCTTGAGCTGTACAATCTTTTACCTCCAGTAAATCTAAAAACATATCGCATGTTTTCTGGACATTCTGGTCATAAAATCTAGCAAGGAGAACAAGGTCCTTTAGGGTAGAGAGATCAGTGGACTCATCTATTATCAGAGAAAATTTAGTGTTCTTTAGACGAGCCACAAGATCAGAAAAGTTAGTTTCACCCATAACATTCTTAAAAATTCCTGAAGCCTTTGTCTTGACACACTTTACTGCATTTATCACCACTTTTGGATCTGAGGCTACATTAGCAATAAACCCTGGTAAGTGATCCATTACGGAAATGAGCAGATTGTGCTCCGCAATGAAGGCACACATCTTTAGCTTTATGGATGCAACTTGTTTTTCAAACCTTGTCCTTGATGACAGACCTGCACCTGCTTGAAAAAAGCTAGTCAATTTCTTAGACTGGTTTCTTAAAAGAATGTTTTTCTTGTGTTTCTCCGTGCTTCCATGTCTTTCCAGTAGTGTTATACTCTCAGATATTTCACATTCACAAGCCGTACAGTATGCTTTATTTGAACACTTCTTGCTCTGAATTATCCATGATGAAAACGTACTGTCTTGCAACCACTTCAACTGAAATTTATGTTCATAGCTTATTTTCTTCTTTGGCGTCACAGAACTACTATCATCAGATTCATCACTGTTAGGGTCGTCTGGTATATTCACAAGATCTCTTTTACAAGGCCTATTCATGTTGCCACCCTGCAGAACAGAAAAACAACAATAATCACTCAACTAGTATAGTAACAGTCAAATGAGTATGACGCAGTACTCAGTAACACAGATACGTGAAATAATAAATAGTATTCCTGGTTCAGATATCGACTTATTGCATCACGCACAAGTAAAGGCACTAATAGCAGCAACGTAATCCAAGTTAATTCAACTGACGACTGACACCTCCTCTGTCCTCTCCCGAGTCCAGACTCTCCCTGGCCACCACCACCAGTGTTGAAAGTGAATGGGCAGTATGTGACTGAAGGAAATGAAGGTAGTAATGCCCAGGCTGACCATTTTTCAAATGTATCGTGCAAGAGTGTAGCAGCTCCTGGTCACCAGTACAGGAGCCTTGAAGAAAAGAAAATTTTAAATTTTGCAACAGGAAGGGAAGAATTGTATAATACTCCTTTTACTGACAGAGAACTTGATTCCGCACTCGCTACTTGTAACGATACAGCCCCTGGACCCAATGGAATTCCATATGAAATGGTTAAACATGTACATTTTAATACAAAGTTATTTATTTTAAGCATCATTAATAAAATATGGCATGATCATAGTTACCCAAGTGTTTGGGAACTAGCCATTATTTTAGTCTTTTTAAAACCTGGTAAGGACAAGTTTTTAGCAGCAAGCTATCGACCTATTGCATTGACTTCTTGTTTATGTAAAATCATGGAGAAGATGGTCAATGCAAGGTTGATGGGGTACCTTGAAAAGAAGGGTATTTTGTCACCGATTCAATGTGGATTCAGAAAAATGCAATCAACAACTGATGTGTTGATTCAACTTGAGTCCTCTATTTGCGAAGCCTTTGCTTCCAAACAGCACCATGTGACAGTTTTGTTTACCTTGAAAGGGCATATGATACCACATGGAGATATGGTATACTTAAAAAAAATTCATGAATTAGGATTAAAAGGAGAACTACCACTATTTATTCAGTCATTTCTCTTGCATAGAGTTTTTCAAGTGAGAGTGGGGGAAACTCTATTAGAGAGTAAGTGTCAGGAAGAAGGAGTTCCTCAGCGGAGTGTGCCGAGTGTAACCCTGTTTGCACTAGCAATTAATGGGATATCCTCAGTCATTCCCCGGGATGTTCTCTCAACATTATTTGTGGATGATCTCTCAATATCATTAGGTGGAACTGGAATGGTAATGGTTGAGAGAAAAATACAACTCTCCATTGACAAAATTATCCAGTGGGCCGATATGAATGGATTTAAGTTTTCGACAAGTAAAACTACCATTGTCCATTTTTTTCATATCCGGGGAGTACATCCAGACCCGGATATATACATTAAAGGTCAACGGATACCATGTTTAATTGAAGCCAAAGTTTTAGGTTTGATATTTGATTGTAGACTTACATGAGTTTCTCATCTAAAAGCGTTAAAAGCTAAATGTGTTGAAGTTCTGAATATTTTAAAAGTATTGTCCCATACATCATGGGGGGCAGACCACAATACTATTATAGAATTATACAAGGCCTGGATTTTTTCAAAATTAGTTATGGATGTGAAATATACTCTTCAGCCACCCCAAGCTGGTTAAAAATATTAGATTCAATACATCATTCTGGTATCAGATTGTCCACAGGAGCATTTAGAACCTCACCTATCCCAAGTCTCCTTGTTGATGCTGGAGAGTTACCTCTAGACCTTTACCGAATGTCTTCCATTTTTCGTTATTGGTTTAGATGGCAAAGACTCCCTAATTCTTTAGCCTTTCAGACTGCAAGCCTTGTGAGACACACATCATACTTTGAGTTGCACTCAAAATCTCCTCAACCTTATGGCTTTTGGGTGAAACGATTATTAAACAGTCTGGATATAATTAGAAGTAAGGTACTTCCATTCAAGGTATCATCAACATCTCCATGGAAATTACCAGAGATATCTTTTTGTAAATACTTTATTGGAGTTAAGAAGAATATGACTGACCTAGAATCCAGGTCTCTTTTTATGGAACATGTTGAAGAACATAGAGGATCGACTTTTATATATACTGATGGCTCCAAATCGGATGCTGGAGTTGGATTTGGAGTACATGGTAATGGTTTTAATTGTAGAGGTGCACTTACTCTTAACAGCTTCCATATTTACTGCCGAACTGTATGGCATATTAACCGTTATTGAGAAAATAGCATTGGAGGAGGTTAATTTTACAATTTTTAGTGATGGAAGGAGTGTCCTTCAAGCTTTAGAAGTTTTTAATTCTAGTAACCCTCCAGTTTTAAAGATTTTAGAATGGCTCTTTATTATTGGACGGAGAGGTATAATGGTTCGATTTTGTTGGGTTCCAGCACATGTAGGTGTGTCTGGGAATGAGAAGGCAAGATTCTCTGGCAAAGAATGCTGCATCCGAGTTGCTACCAAGAAGGTATCCCATTCCGTGTAATGATTTTCTACCTAACATCAAGAAATTGCTTTGCAATAAATGGCAACTGCAATGGAATAGTCTAGATGGCAATAAAATGAGAGAAGTAACAAATGTCATAACTCCTTGGAGGTATAACATGAAGCCCCGAAAATGGGAGACTTCTCTTTGCCGTCTCCGTATTGGTCACACTCGGTTGACACACGAGTTTCTGTTGAAGGGCCAACCCCAACCGTATTGTGACGACTGTTTAATACCTCTAAACAGTGAGGCATTTATTGACCGAATGCCCCAATGATAATAACTTAGGGAATAGATACCTGTTTGACGCTTGAGGTGAGGGTGGCAGGTTCATCCTTGCCAAGATTCTTGGACATGATGTGTCCTACTATGCAAGTAGCATTTTTAGATTTATTTCAGAACCAGGTCTTGAAAACTATCTAACTTTTGTAATGACATTCAACTTTTATGGTTTTAATTGAATATTCTTTAATTTATATATATATATATATATATATATATATATATATATATATATATATATATATATACATATATATATAAACTAAATGATATCGGCATCAATGACCTTAGATGTCAGGATGCCTGAAAACTTTAAATCAATCGATCATCCTGGCTAGATATGCTGGTGATAGTTCAGCACGTGGAAAACCAAAATAGTAATCTTAGTGGCTGGCTGTATCACTGAATCTTATATTTATAAATGCCTAAAATCTCAATTTCATAAAATAAAACTAGGAACACTTATTATATCATGCATGAGAGTAAACATAAACCACCCAGGCTATCAAGTCTAGGGGCTAGGCTAGAACCCTAGCCTACGATCGGCTACCTATGCTCGCCGAAAAGGATACTATCGGCATAATATAACTATTTCCTAGCAATGAAGACTAAATAACTAATGCTGATAATTAGTTATAAGACCGGGAAGGGTTGTTCTGGCTAACTAAATAAAGCATGCGAGGCGAACAACCGCGTCCAACATGACGCCTCCGGTTAAGGCACAGCTCCGCCGCAAAACACGCCATTTTAAGATAAAAAGGCGTTACTTTACGGCTGGAGCTTATTTATACAATACAAGAATATGGTACTCAACTTTCCAGAAGAAGGCGAGGCAGAAGATTGCGACATGATGAATTACTCAGCGAACAACTGGGAAAAAGCACCTGGTCATATACGCTACGTTAGATGGAATGACGATGGCGCGCTCCGGCGGCGTCATCCAAGATGGCGGTCAACATGGCGGCCGGATGTTGACGTCGCCGAGTACCAAAACAGTAACGGAGGAGGAGAACTTTGTAACGGCTCTTCCCATAACTTGCCACCATTTCCCCCTCGAAGCGTAAACACTATGTGGGGTGCAGATAGCTGTGTGGCGTGTCAAGCATACTTCCCCTGTTGATATACGATATCCTAAAGGGAAACCTTATGGGTACTCGCGCCAGAAGTTAGAATTCTGTGAGACCTTTAGTTTAATTCTCTGGGAATATCTACTGTAGTCATATATACCCTTAGGAAGCTACTGAAGGAACCTTCCATCAGGACGACATGGCCATCTCACCCAAAAATAGATTTTTCGCTTCGCTCAAAATCCGTTTTTTAGTTTGCTACAGCTTGTGTCGATGCAAAGTCAATAATCCTCTTGCTTCCATTTTTATTCTTAGGGCAGTATCTCCACAGTTTTGAGTTTAGAGATTCATTTTGGTTCTGGGTTTGGCTATGAAGACACTCCTCCAGGAGCTTGTCACTCGCCATTCTTTTGTCGATTTCAAATATTTGTTTTTTCTCTTCTTCATTAACAATGAATTTCCCTTGCTTGATAAAACCTCCATGAGACAATGAATAGAGTAGCAAAATTTTAACATCTATTATTATAATATAGTGTTTCAGTAATGTCACTGATAAAATACTGATGCCACCCAGATACGGTGTCCATGGCACTGGATCCATGTCCCCTTGTCCTGAATCTCTCACAACCTATCAAAAATATAACTACCATAAATATAACGAGATCCATATAATTGATGCAACAATATAAATACAGAATCAGACCACAAATCTTAGAAACTAGATTTCAGATAAACAAATATAAATGGTTTAAACCTTGCTAAGAATATGCCGTCATGAATGTAAACTCTGGTAATGCATAAAAAGATCTCTAAAAAAATACAATAATGGTTGTGAAAAATATATAAGTTGCGAAATTTAATTTTACGGGACTAGTGATGAGTACGTCGAGAAAATTACTTTGATATCTCAATTGATGTGTGCCAACAAAATATTGAGACCAACCTCAAAGTAACCAAATGTCTCATGTGCCTGAAGAGTTCCCCATCAATGTTTAGTCCTCTTGCCGACCTGAGCTGTAGAGTACCAGGAATAACAGACGGCCATGACTTGCAAAAGGCAGAGAACATTGCCGCCCGCTGCTGCTCCGTGATTCAGCAGTGTACACTTTATTTTTTATGTTAGCAGAGACTAAGATACCTCAAAAACAATATCACTAAAAGTTCCTAAAATAGTTTTCATTATCACACACAAGCAGTGGTAAGGAGAGTAGTGAGCTGTTGGCGGGTGGGAAACAACTGCCTAAGGTTAACAAATAAACCTCGAAGAAATCTCGAAGTCGAAATTTTACTTTAAATTCTTGAATGGGTCAACAGTTATTTATACGACCAAAACATCGGGAAGTTAAGTCTAATTGTCAGCACACAATTCAACCTATTTCAGCTCCAATTATTTTTTGTGTTGCAATTTCATCTTACTCAACATTTTTTGTGTTTGTTCTTCCTAAATGATTAGGAAAACGTCTCGTTTTACATTTCTCTGCAATAATATTTCTAGAATACGATGTGCCATATATGTACCACTGAGCCCATCCAAGTACAATTTTTTATGTTGAAAGAAAAAACTGCTCTATCCGAAATACACTTATTAATTTGAAATTGATAATTTATTTTACAGTTTTAGGGTACTACAAATCTAAAATGAGCAATGATACATAACCTCTAATATTTTTAGCAAGATGATGCCAAATACTGTAAAATTTCCAAACTAAAACAAACATTTGAACCTTAGAGTGAGCTACTGAATTCCTACTCAGTATCAAATTGTGTTGAAATACATATAACTTCAAGTTTCACTTGCATTTAACAGGTAAAATACAATATTGATCAAAATGTAAATACTTAGAACACATCATCATTATTTAGTATGAAATGAAAGATTACATGCCAAGCAGAGTCCTACATTGCATTTGCTACACTGATTGAAAGGTCCTTTCTTACATCCTTCCCCAGCACGTCTTCTTCTTTTGTTATCTGTTTCCACAAGATAATGTTCTATTCCATCAAAACGAATATCTTCTAACACTCGTTTGTCACCCTTTGTTGAGCAGGATGGCGGTCTCCCAGCTCTCTTCGGTGGTGTACCAAACCGAGTAAGATATGTCTGAGCAATCTGTTCCTTGAATTCAAACTGTGACAACCCTCCGCCAGACTTCTTATGCAACAACCAAGCGTTTTGTTCTGTTACATCAATCAGCCAAGTAAATATACACCAATACCACTTTTTCCCTCGAATACCAATACAATATTTGTTTACATTTTCGGTTCTGCCTATCAGTTCCTCCCATATGTTGATTATATTCTTGAACTATCTTTGGGCAGTCAACTTCTACATTCTTTTTCTCGCTCTGTGAGTACCTTCTTACTTTGCTTGAGGCATTGTTTGTATGGACTGTTGATGCCACTGATACGACTGCATTATCCATCCATCTACATACCATGATTTTATTCACCTTGTCTGTAGCGAACTCTGCCGTTAATCTCTTTTGTTTTTTTCATAGAATCAACTGATTTCAGAGGACAGTGTTTGCACCTGTTAGCTCTTATTGTCCCTGTAGCACCATAATTTCTGTCCTTCAGTTCTGTAAGAAGTTGAAATGAAGTGAAGAGATTATCAAAATATGTATTATATGGAAGTGACCGTTTATCTTCTGACAATGAATCAATGTTTTTCAAGACTGTAGCAGCACATTTGCCAAATCCCTTCTCGTTCACTTCATTTCCTTCATAGGTACGTCCTTGATAAAGATCAAAGGTGACTAGATAACCATCGTCTGAATTTAGACACCAAAGTTTATAGCCAAATCTAATTGGTTTCATTCTGATGCACTGTTTACACCCATGCTTACCATAATATTCGACCATTGCTTCATCATGAGAGAGTGACTTCACGGGTTGAAAATGCTCAATGAATTTCTTTGTTAGATGTCTAACGAGTGGACGAACTTTGGCATATTTGCCAGTTGTATCTTAATTTAGAATTATCAGAAAAATGAATGAATTGCATGATTTTTTCAAATCATCATCATCTCATTGCTTGATAGACAGCTTCATTTCTTGTCACATATGAATTTCTCCAAAACATCCTCCGAGAAGATACAGGAACGATGCCAGACACTATCAAAATTCCAATGAACACTTTCATTTCATCTTTGGTTACCAAGAAGTCTGTTTCACCTTTGAGAGTTGCATAGATAATTGTCTGATCCACTAACATATTCCACATATCATCATCAAAAAATAGTTCGAAAAGTTCAGTTGGAGTAAAATCCCTATATTTTGCATAATTTGCCTCGGGAAACATACAGTCACCAGGTGTGAGAGAAGTGCCAAATGGTCTTATAGCTTTTGATAGGTGAAGAACTATGAGCTGCACCATCATCTTCAGCAGTACGACGTTCTTCGTGGGAAATAGCTTCATCATTACCACTCAGTTGAGGTTCACAATCATCTTCAGTTGTACGTCGTCCGTCATGGAAAACAGCTTCAGCATTACCAATCAGTTGTCTGCCTTACAAATTATCTATCAATCCACTATCGTCTTCATCAGCAGAGTCTTCATCAGTCAATAGGCCTGTATCTGTAGGCTCAATGTAAACTTTTGCATGACTATCGTCTTCTTCTAATATAGCTAAAATGTCATGCATAGTCAGTGATCTGAAATATGAAACATGAAATGGATTTAGAATATGCTACAAATACGATATTCATAAAATATGTGTACACAGAAAAAAATGTACCTGCATTAGCTCAGCGAACCATATATGGCACAGCAAATATAAAATGATATGCAGAAAAAAGAATGGATTAGACAAATATGAAAGTTAAATTGAGAGGTCAGTTTATTACTTGTTCAACACATGCAATTACCAAAAGAACATATTTATCAAAGAAATGTGCAAAATATACTTTCTTTGTACTGGAAGCCATTGTTTTGGGCAGAGAACAGCGGCACTTCTTTTCAGCAGAGCACAGACTGGCAGCTTTGAGGGACTGTACTCATATGAACATGTTGTAGCAGGTTTGGTGTGCATTCCCAACACACTTGTTCAGGCTTGTCTCAGCACAGAGTGATATATGATGCAATATCGCATCATGCTGTTAATGTGCCATATTTGTACCACTGAGATGAAATGGGTTAATTTATTATTGAGGACTAATAATTGCTAAACAAATTTCAGAGATCTTTTTAAGAAAAAATAAGAAGCAGATAAGATATATTTTATCTTATTTTCTACAAATGTGACTGGGGAACTTCATTATTCATCACTTCATTTTGCTAAAAGTAATAATTATCTGACTTATCACAATAATCATGATCATGACATTCATCTGTGGAAGAGCAGTGATGGAATCCTGCAAATAGGGCTCTTCTCATTTCGTCAATGCTTGTTCCTGCAAAAGTTCTAATTGCATGTCCATAATAAAAAGCCAGAGCTTCAGTAACATGATCTGTGAGCTTAATTTTTTCCAGCAAGTAATTTCATCCTTCTCCCATTTACTACTTTCACACATGTCATCTTCAGGTTTTCTAAAGCTTTACAAAACTATTTACACACATGGTTGACACCTTCAATTTTCCTGACAATTACTTCTATATCAAAGTATGGTCTTATGGGGTTTGGTTCATAATCCCGAATCTTAAAATTCTGAATGTCAAAATCCCGAAACTTAAAATCCTGAATGTATTAGAATCCTGAATTATCAGAAAACCGAAATTTAGATTCCCGAAAGATCAGAATCCCGAAAACTATAGCCATTCTCCATTCCTTAAGTTTTGTTTTTCTCTTTCTTTTTTTAATTCTTTCTTTCTTTTCTCTTTTTTTGTATAATTCCCTACCTATCTAGGTGATTTACAGAATATTTTATAATTTCTATACAAATTTTACTTAGTATTTGTTATCCAGTCTATCTTCTTATTCAGTATTTTACTGAATATGGCTTTATTTTATTTTATTTTTTTTGTTTGTAGGCCATTGCCAGCTCTCTAATCCTCTCTTTTTATATATTCGTTTGTCTGAAATTACCAGTAATTGTCCCATATGCAAGGAAACAAGGGATTTGTCCGACATCATTAAAGGATTAACTTTGTGGGGAAACTTAAAACAAAAAAGAAAAAGAAGATATACCTTTATTTCAACACCTTTACAAAACAGTATTTGAATCATTGAGAATACATTAAAACATTTAAAACTAGACTATGGAAATATTTTAAAATGAAATATTATGAGCAATAGCCCAAAGATAGTTCATAAGATCTGGTCGGTTTTCACGATCGTTAACTATATTTTGTATCCTTTCTTCATGACGGATAACACATTTTTTTCTTTTTGGACAAGACTCGCCTCGCAGAATGCGTTCACATTCATTCATTACGTGCTGCTGCTCTTTTTGAAACTCACCAATTATACGATAAACACCGACATGCGCATTTCCTACTAAATTTTCCCATCGCCTGTGCCATGCTTCGACATTGTTCTGGGTACGAGGAAATCCACTTTGGAAGCATTCATACATACAGAGACTCATACATACAGAGACTCATACATACAGAGACCACAAATTTGGTAGAAACAATGGAGGCAATCGAACAGCTACACTGTTTCGCAGATATTTTCTTATTCTGCCATGCACATAATTAGTTTCAAACCAATCGACAACTTCATGAGCTTCATCAGGCAGATGCAGTTTCAGTTCATCGAAAGCTCCTGGCATTTCAGCAGATGGAAGGAATGCTAATGCAAACAAATGACATAGTTTTAGACTGAAATTTTCGCTGTTACCCTATCGTATAGCCAATCCACTTGACTGAAGTCTGCGCCAAATGCACTGGCCAAAGTGGAAAAAACAAACTTTATTGGTAACCGCTTCAATTTCACTTTTTGTGGCTTTGATTACACTTAACTCTTGATCTGTCATTATGATTCAAGGGTTAAAACACAATCCATTCGCGTCTGCAAAGTCTACCAAATCTTCAAATAACCGTTTATAAAGTGACTCACTTTTTCCTGTCATTAGAATATATATATATATATACTAGCGGATATGTTCTAGAAGTATCTGAGCAAACAGGGGCATGAATTGTGTAAAGTTGATAAGAAATTGTGGGGACAGTTTTGAAGGTTCCGTCCATGATCCACATTGAAGCATGTGCTAGTTTCTCTACACTAGCTTTAGTGGTAAACATTAGAAGTCTCTCTCCTTCAAGAGTCGAATCCTTCACTAAAAACAATTCAGCATATAATGTTTTTTGCAGCAGCAGAGGAACTTCTATATCAATAATAGTCTTTGGTTCTGGAAGATGATGAGCTTGCCGAATTCTTTTAATCTTTTGACAAAGTGCATTTTGTGATGGCAAACATGGAACAATTTCCAGGTAAGCAGTGGTTGTACACGATTGTATAATCTGACATGGGGCATCTTTTGTGTTTTTTAGCTTGGTTTTTTTACTTCACCTATGATCTTCGAAACGTTCGCTCCACTTGCATTGGGTGAATGGTTGGGGTCTACAGTTTTTTTTAAGAATATGTTGTTCATTTGAAAATATGGTTATTGCTCGGCCTTTGCAATTAAGCAGTTTCTTACTTTCACAACACCATTAGTATCTATTGTTTAAAATTTCCTCTTTCACCTTCAAATAGCCATGTGCATTCAACTTATTAAAACCTTTTTGCGAAGGAACAATTTCACAGATCTCTTCCATTGTTGTTATGGGCTTTATGCTTTTAGTATTTTGTAGACCACAATGGAGAAGTGACTTAATGATAACACAGGAACAGACTAAACTAAAAGACATCGTTACAAGAAGCCTAAAATGGTAATTGCCCCAAGCTCGTACAAGAGAGGGAGAGAGAGATGGTTAAGACAAATGGATAATTTACTGGGATTATGATAATTTGGGATTTTAAGATTCGGGATTTTGATAATTCAGGATTTTAATTCATTCGGGATTTTAAGTTTAGGGATTTTGACATTCGGGATTTTAAGCTTCGGGATTTTGATCGGAACCTCGTCTTTTGGCATCATTCTTTTTCTTTATTTTATCAAATGCAGTGCTATCTCCATCTGACAGCGTTGTCTCATAACATAATTTAAATTCCCTTGATTGAGCCCACACGTGTACGGCTGCGCTCCCTTCTTTACCTCCATTCCATGTTGTTGTTTTAGATTGCCTGGCACTCATGGCCAGGTACGGGCTCCTTGCAGCCTGTAGGTGTTGGTTTTTTTTTAGGTTTATAGTTGATTTAGGTTATGGGATAATCTGCAACATTTATTTGAAGGTGGTTTTGGGATAGGATGTTGGTTAAGGATGATCAGCAACTTTTATTTGTAGGTGGTTTTGGATAGGATGTGGGTCAAGGGTAATCAGCAGCTTGCTTTTCTTATTTTAGAGGCACCCCAGCCTCCTTTGGGTCAAAGGAAAAGAAGAAGGTGATGGAGTGGAGAAGGCATCCTCCCCAAAAGAGCCTACTGGCTCCCATTGTTTAGTTTGAGAGAAAGAGGTTCAGCAGTAAGTCCCGATGAGTAGAAAGGCTCGGGAAGAAGTTGGGAAAGGTTTAGTTAGAGATATTGGTATAGAGGAAGTAAAAAACTTCCTTGGTAGGTTGAGCTTAAGATTTTGGGATGAGCAATAGTATAAAGTTTCAGCTGAGTAGGAGAGAGCTTAAAATGTGTTTGGTTAGCGGATGTCAGTAGTAGAGAAAGGGTGAAATAAACATTCCTGTATCTGAAAATACTAGAACAAAAGTAGAAATAATATTTTAATTATTTATTGTGGTCATTGAGACGTTTACTTGCTTTCAGATTAATGTTTAGTTGGTAGGGATTCCTGAAACTTCAATAAAGAGAGAAGAGAGATTGCAAGTGGGAGAAGAGCTAAAAAGAGGTTAAGCATGGTTTAAGTTAGGTTACCCAAGTTCAAATTGGTGCTGTTATTACTTTATTTAGGGGAAGGGTAGCTGTGGAGAAAGGCTGAGAATGTATCAAAATTAGCAATAATGTGTTTTACAATTGCTGTCGCGGTTACAGGAATGTTGGGGTTGAAATCCTGTCTTAGAAGGCTCGTTTTTTGACAATTCAATAGGTAGTGTTGCAGAGGTTCATCAGTTAGTTGCCGACAGTTGTTGCACGGTCTTTCAGGTCTCTGTAGTGCTGCTGGGTCCTTGTTGTTATCAATGATGATTTGCCAGTTGCACAGATATCCCAGTTGCAGTCTGCAAATAATGACTGCAACTTGGCGGGGAATTTTTCTTGCAAGTGGATACAGGATTAGGTTTGTTGCTCCGATGTACCATATGGCTGATCTGGATCCATCAAGGAAGGCTCGTCTTTGCTAGTCTTTTGCATGTTGCAAAAGGCTATTATTTGATCCTTGATGGTTGAAGTGTAATACTGATTTTTGGCACATTAGGGCAGATTTGGCTAGGTGATCGGCCTCATCATTGCCAGTGATTCCAGTGTGACTTGGGATCAAATTTAGGGTTATTTGCCTGTTGTTGACTTGGTGAGCTAAGGCTAGGTACTGTATTGCTGTGATCAGGTAGACATTTTCAGTGGGTTCTTTGTTGCTGAGGGCCAGAATGGCTGCTCTTGAGTCTGTGTGGATTATTGTGTTTCCTCCATGTAGACTGGCCAAGTGTTGTAGGGGTTTGGCAATCGCCACTAGCTCGGTTTTTAGCGTGGCGGCGTGGTTTGAAAGCCTCCAATTTTCTCTGTAGCCTGATGGAGAAACCACTAAGCTGCAGGAATATCATGATCAAGTGATCCATAAGTATAGTAGATGTTGGGGGCTGAGGTGTTGCTAGTTGCATTTTTGGCTGCTGCTGTGAGTTGTTCTAGTGTCCAGAGAGCTTTACTTGCAGCTGGAAGGATGCTGAAGTTGTACTGGATGGAGTTCAGAGACAAAGGGCCAGAAGTGATGTAGCCATCGTGCTTTTGTTGCCCCTTTGTCTTGTAGGCTTCATTTTACATCTGCATTCTTCTAAGTGTGTCCAGCAGTCTCTTTGCGTGCGTCTTTGGCGGATCAATCTCCTCCGGCAAAGGGAGGAGTCTTTTAAGTTTGTTATTCAGAGGGCAGTCTCTGTCTCCTTTGATCGACTTGAATATGATACTGCAGTTTCTGATGTCGATCCTTGCTGAAAGGGAAATTAGGTTAGTTTCGACTCTTTACAAGCAGAGTCTGGTCCACATTAGAGAGCCACTGATGAGTCTCATAGCATTGTTTTGTACCACTTCTAAGGAGGCTTTTTAAGTTTCGCTCAGCGAGGTGAGCGTAGGTGCTGCATAGTCGATGTGAGATCGAATTGCTTGAATGTAAAACAGTCTTAGGAGGCTGTTTGATACTCCATGTTAGGAGGGAGTTCATTCGTTTCATGGCTGAGTGACAAATTTTTGTTGTCTCTCGGAGGTGGGTTACTTCGTTGGCAGGTGATAATACCTCCACTCTTCCGCTATAATTTGTTACACTTGTTCTTCTGAGCTGCCATTAGCTCTCTGTATTTCCCATCATTTATCTTTTAACTTTCTAGTGTTCTTTTATAAGAATTAAATGTCCCACAATAGTTACTCAGAGTTTCATAATCTGTCACAACCCCTGTATGTCTCAATTGCAGCTCCAAACCCCATAATTTGACATACACCCCCACTTTTGCCAACTGCTATCAAGTGACACACTTACTGGCAGTATACCATTTTCTGTTGTAATTCACAATTTATTTTCATAATATCTAAACAGTTCTTTAATATTCATATAAAAGAATTCTACTTAAGGAATAGCCATCTTAGTAACATGACTTGAATACCTTTTATAAGTGTTGAAGATAATTTCCTCCAAACTCTTAACATTCGCATAATTTTGTGAATCCATTATACCCTAAACCCAACAACATTGTATTATGTATATAGCCTAAGTATTGATGTTACTTGTAAAAAGATTTGCTCAAACCACTTTCATCACTGATAATGATTTCACATTTGTTACAATTCACAAATATTCTTGAATCAAGACATTTCGAAATTAATTCCATTGTAGTGTTATTTTTGAGGCAAAAAAGACAGGCCATCCATTTTACAACACTCCCCTGATATTCATTGCTAATAATGAAGTATCTATCACTGGATATATTCACAGCTTCATTCGTAAACAGAGCTTTACAAATTACTGACGAACATACAGTATTGCCATTACAATTTTCACACTTGGAGTCTCTTTTAGCAGCTTTTCCTTCTGAATGTGTGTTATTTTGACAATGTCTCGCACGTTTGGTTGGTCTAGGTATGTTTATGATGATGTGAGATACGTGTAGAATTAATGAGCTCTTCAAATTCAATTAGTAACAACGTGAAATGCTTATTGTCCATCAGCAATGCCTTGAAAACTGTCAACAAATTCAAGTGATTGTTTTGGTATGAAAAGTCTATGTCAAATGGTCGCTAGGCAACGTGTATGAGAAGCCTTCACTGAGAAACACATTGGGAAAGGAAAGCCACGAGTAAAAGTAATGAAAATTAAAAACCCAGAATGTAAAATAAAAGTAGGATATTGCGATGCATTTTGGTTTGACAGCAGAATTTAAAGACCACTCGTCATTTAAAAGTCTGTGACATTTAAAACTAAGTGTGCGAAAACATGAGAATACTCCTACAAAATTATGTAATTATACTAACAATGTTATGGGATGATCATGTTGATTTCAAATTTTGGACAATTATGTGCCTATTTTATAGATCAATGGTTCCTTAACTGTACTGTAAGTGTTCGCTGTTTTCATTCGGATGACTAGCACTGTTTGGCAACTCGCTGCAAACGTAGCCTACACTTACATATTGTAGAGTACAGTAGTCCTGTACAGTATAGTTAATAAACAGTACTATACTTTTACTGTAATACTTTACTGTACAATATGTATACAATGAGACTGTATTTAAGATTAATTAAGTGTACATATTTTTTTACAAAGACCCCTAACCATTTTTGTATGAAGTTCTACGCAGTCTTGAAGCGTGAAGCAACTCCTGATGCGTTGTCTCGTGCCCATTACTGTGGAGAGTCACTAATCTACAGTACATTACCTGATAAATATAAACACTATGCAGGAGTATGTACTACTGTTTATAAATATATAACTTTTTTTTTTTTTTTTACATCAAAATGGGATTCTGCTAAAAAAGAACTGAAGCGGGAAATGCTCACGTGAGGAAAGACGATGCAAGACTGAGGCCGAGTCAGCAGGGGAGGCTCACATGAGGAGTGACAATGCAAGACTAAGGCTGAGTCAGCAAAAGATGGGATGTTGTGCTTTGTAGAGAGGGAAGTGGCGTGAAGCTAGCCGGGTGCAAAGTAGCGCGGTCTGTTTGAAATTGTCACACTGCGAGAGTACTCATGAATCCGTGAATATGGGATTTTTCATTTAATAGGTTATATATTTCTGTGTCGCGAAAGAGCAAACTCGTGAAGAAAACCCGCTGATGTGGAGGGTTGACTGTATTGCCTTGTCATTGGATCTTGAAATTATTCCACTTGAAATATTAAAAATATCCTTTGCAATAAATACTGTTTTATCATAATTAGGATTTAAAGGACTCTATTAGAAAATAGACAGGTCTCATTTCTATTGTGCTCTGTTATATTATTATTAACCTGGGAAACATTCGTATCCTGAAAGTTATTAAGGTCTTACCTGTCATGCACGTTATTTTATTACTTTTAGGCAATATGAACCTCCTTTCCATTTTAGTGCATACTGTTGTATGTATAGAAAGAAGGATTTTTTTCCAAAGTGCATACAAAGAAGGATTTTTTCCATATTGCACCCTATTTTGTCAACATTGGAATAATTGAAACAGTCCCTCAAAGCTTGGAAAGACTTTTCAGTAGTTTACCCCAGTGGTATTTTGAAATTAGATCAAAGCTTGGAAGAAGTTTTCTGTAATGTGGCCAGTGATATTATTACTAAGACTTCTGAGAATTATTACACAAAGGTAGGAAGTTCTCCTTTGTGAATTTAATTGGCTAAAAACATTTAAACAATCTACAATACACATTATACTCAAGCCAATAGGATTCAAACTTATTGCTAGAGGCTAAGAATGCCCTGTGTGTAGTATACTTATCCAGTTTTAAAACTAATAGTTGTGGGTAAACTCTAATGAGGAAGATTGAAAAGACTCCTTTGTAGTATATCATAGTGTACAATCTCTGGACTATGGGAAATTGATTTACTGGGAGCTTGCAAGGTCTTCTTTAGTCAGTACTGTTGTATGAGTTTAGTATGCAGAACCCATTTACCTGAAGGTAAGAGGATCTTCTCTGTAGCACACCCTAGTGGATTCCTTTTAGGCCATATAAAACTCATATTTGAAAACTAGGAAATCTACCTTTTTAATATACACTAATTTATTGCCATTATTGCTTTGAATTCATATACCCAAAGTAATTTTCCTTTGTAGTACACTCTATTGTAGTGGGTTTAGACCATGTAAAATTCATTCAATCATAGCCTGGAAAAGTAGTCCTATATTTTACTGTAGTGCACCGGTAACAGGCTTAAGGAGGGTCATTTACAATGAAGCATATACGAGAAACTAAGAACGTATTTTAGTCTGTAAGACCTGTGTAACTCAAGATTAGGAAAATGTTTAATGTAGTGTACTACTGTATATTGAAGTTCCATTAGGGGAGATAAAACCTGTATGTAAAGTTAATAGGATTTGCTCCTTAGTATCTTACACAGCACATTTATCATTTCAGTCTTATCAATTGTGAACCTGTTACTCATATCTACAAAGATGTCCTTTGCATTGGACCTTACTGACCTTCCATTTGGTCTCATAATAGTCCTTTTCTCAATGCTAGCAATGCTTATTTTGAAAAGCCATATGTTTAGACATTTGTATATCTGTTCGAAACATTGCTGAAATCATTGTCATTGATATGTTGCACACCCATTATGTCTACAATAGTATATTCAACACACTAAGTAAACATTTATATAAACTTTAGTCAACTAGAATTGACAAGCTAATGATATCTACATATATCTCTGTAGATCTAGCTATCTTTGGTATCAGAGAGAGACTGATGAAAAATCTGGATGCATCTGCCCCAATGGGTATCAGGACAGTGTCGAATGGATAGAGTGTTGAATGGATAGTGTCGAATGGACAGTGTGTCAAACAGACCGTGTCGAACAGACAGTGTGTCGAACAGACAAAGTGTCAAATAGACAAAGTGTCGAATAGACAGTGTCGAACAGACAATGTGTCGAAAAGATAAAATGGATAAAGGATTACAATTATACATCAATATAATCAATAGAAATTTTATTTATGAGAAAATATGAAATATGAAAATACAAATGTATTAATGTATTAAAAAACTTGCGCCAATATTTATTTAAAGATTGTGAGAGATGGTTCTAAGATATTCTAATCCAGCATCGACGTCGAATGTATCAAAAATACTTTTCAGTCTTAGGTTAAGGATAGCATATTTTTTTGTATTTTCTTCTTACATCTCGGCCTTGTTGAATTTGCTCTAGAATCATTTCGGTGTTGGCCTGCTCAATACGAAGTTTTCTTAAAAGCTTGTCCTCTGTTGGGTGGCAGATCTTCACTCTTCTATGAAATGCATTATGCCAACCTTCAACGGAGTTGTTGGCCCTTGGCAAATCGTTTGAAACTCTCGTGAACTGACCACAAGTTAATTTCATACAATGGCTTTCTTCTCCTTCCCCTCTGAACGATTCCCAGCCATGTAGCTTCAAAATATTGTAAAAAGTTTCCTAATGTTTCATCGGTTTCTTCATCAAAAGACTCTGTTAACTTATTGAACAGAGCACAAACTTCACAAGGAGGGTCAAATGTGATGGCCTGTATTTGCTTTATAATAAAAGCACTATTGCGTCTGTTATACCAGGTCTACAATCCTAGGGCTGGGAATTTTCTCAACAAACACTGCCCGAAGTAAAAGAAGCATCCATAAATTGTGGATTCCGGGAAAATTATCCTCATTTGGTTGATGGCCAAGTTCAAAATCAGCAGTAATGGAAACAGGATCTAATTGCTTTTCATACAAAAATTGAAAAATAATGGAAAAAGTAGTCTCATCTTTGTTTTCGGTGAGGCAGTACACTAACGGTAAGGTCATATTTTGATCAATAAGAGCATGAATGATATATGGTTGATTTTCATTAAGGGCCGACTTGAAAGTTCCATCACTGAACCAGCTTCTATTGGACCTCAAAGTATTGAGATTCTGGGTTGTTGAATATATTTTTACACAATTTTCATCAAATAATAAGAATGGCTCTCTCCCCTTGTTGTTACAGTCAAGTTTCACCACTAAAAGTTGAATTGTGAATTCTCCATTGTCCGAGCTAGAAATTCCTGGAACATAGTTTGTGCACTGATTTATTATAGACAATGGAATTTCTTCAGAATGTTGAGAATGAATTTTCATCTTATCTATAACCTTTATAGCATCAATATGATAACTGTCTTGCTGATGTGAATGTAGTTTTGCAAATTGTTTCACCTTGCGTTATTGCTCTTCCGTTATAATGGTGTTGTTTTTCACGTTTTCAATAAATTCGTTCATTAATCACCTTATCTATCACATCTGCATACCCTTCGTGTAGCAGTTTCTTTCCACCCATTTGAGTCTTGATTATTTCCATTATGATGGGTTTGGTATAATGGAAATTTGAATTGAAACTTTGGAATCTCGAAGGAAGTTAAATGGTGAGTGATACTTTATTCTCAATTTTTCTATCTAGAATGTGTAATGATATATCAATGTAAACATTGTTATATAGTTAAAGATTAATTAGATCATTAGATAAATGGATACGTTATTCTCTCTCTCTTTCGACACTTTGTCTGTTCGACGCACTGTCCATTCGACACTCTGTCTTTTGACATTCTGTCGGCACACGGTTCGTATGCAAGAGGGTGTCAGGTTATGTGCATCACATTGTCTGGGAGGATGGTGTGGTACTAACATAAGTTCAGAACAAGGGAATGTTTCAAAATCTGTTATTGGATATCCAGATTCTACTTTGGACATTCTTTAAACTGAGTTAGCTCACACAACACAGATTGGAGGGTGGCAGTACCTGTGATGGACCCTCCCATCAACCCCTTGCTTATAAATTTAAATACCATGTCTGCAGTACCATTTTTTAAAGCAATAAAAATCTAGCATTTCTTGTGTAATCATTGTTGTCGGCAAATGTTTTTGACATAAGTAGATACACATTTAGGTATTGGGGAACTCATTCACTGAAAGTAGGAAGTTCTATTCTTTAGAATGCTATTTTGTTTTGTCATGGGGTGATGTGAAAATAGACCATGGCAGATCATGCAAGGATTACTTAGTAGTATACTGTTTGGCTTTTTATTGTGTATTGAAAATAACTTGGAATTGAGACGGCCAAGTATCACATTTTGATCATGAGAGACATTCTAAATTTGAAAAGTCTTTTATGCAGTGTACCTATTTGTCTCGGCATTAAGGCTTGTGAGCACCCTCAAGCTAGGAGGTTTTGTGAAATTTGATTGAGTCATCATTAGCCTATGAAATGTTTTTATTAAAATTTTTTTTTTTTTTATTAAAATCTGGGAGTACCTCCTAAAGGAACGCAATGCATCAACTTATTTAATTAATGCTAGGAGAAAATTTATATTTTATCACCCATTATCCCAATGCGAGGAATTTAATTAATGGTAAATGGGCTCTTGTATAGTGCTTCTCTTTGCCTTATCATAATGATTCATGAAAGTCACTCAAAACTGGGAAGATATCTCTCATGTAGACAATCATTCAATCATGCATCCTATTTAATCGTTTTCAAGTCTCATGAACATCACTTAAAGCTGATAGGGTGTCATCACTGACACATCTTGATATATTTTCATTAGATACAGAAACTTGATGTAGCTGGTATTGCGCTTTATTCTATTAGTATTAGGCATCAAGATTGTTGTGCACTACCATGATGGGGACTATTTTTTCATGCAGCACTACCTTGTTTCTTTTTCAAGCCCCATGGTGCTTATTTGATTATAGGGAGGCAAATGTCTTCTCTAGCACTCCCGTGTTACCATTATAATATTTGAAACTTATTAACCCAAAGTTAGGAATCTCTCCTCTGTATTGGATCCTTTTTGTATCACTGTTAGACAAAGTGGAACACACTTGGATTTGTAAAGTATTTAGTTGCAGTGTACCAATTTGAATCATGAAGTCTTGTGAAGCTCACTCACTCCAAGGCAGGGGATTTGTGTTGTTATTATTCCTTGGGAAACTCAGTCAGTGGATGCTAGGAAGGCCCTCTTGCTTTGTGAAACTTTGTGTCTTGCCTTGAGACCTAGCAAAGTTAATTTACTTGAAATTAAGGTTTCTTCTTTGTATATTTCTGCATTGCCGTTAGACTGTATAAATCACTTGCACTTGAAGTTTGAAAATATCTTTTGGATTATATGCTATTGCATCTTTATTAGGACTTTAAAAACTTGGTTAATCGAGGCAAAGAAGGTTTCTTTCTTAATGCAGCCAATTGCTAACCATTAGGTGAAGCAACACCATCTTACTCAAAGTTTGGAAGGCCTTATTTTAATTCTCTTGAATACCTGTAAAAACCATTATTATTACCTCCGCCAAGAAAGGAGGTTATGTTTTACCCCTTGTATGTGTGTGTGTGTTTGTGAAGAGCTTCCTGGCCATATTTTTAATCGTAGAGTAATGAAACTTGCGGGGATTAACTTGTATGCAAAAAGCTGAAAATAATTAATTTTTGAAGGTCAAGGTCAAAGGTCAAGGTCATGGTCAAGCAAAATGTGAAATTCCCGTAATCAGCCATAAGTTTGGACATTGTCACAGAGACTTCAAACTTAGTTTATATTTGAGTGGATGAAAATCCACGCCAATGAGATATAAAGTGCCGTGGTGGAAGTCTGCACTCCACTGGGTACCCCTCTAGTTATAATTATTATTACTAGCTAAGCTACAACCCTAGTTGGAAAAAATAGGATGCTATAAGCCCAAGGAGTCCAACAGGGAAAATTAGCCCAGTGAGGAAATTAAATAAAAAAATAAATTACAAGAGAATCAATGAGCAATAAAATAACATATTTTATGAATGGAGTGTGCTCACGTGTACCATAAAGTACGAGAACTCTACCCCAGGACAGTGGAAGACCATAGCACAAAGGTTATGACACTACACAAGACTAAAGAACAATGGTTTGACTTTGGAATGTCCTTGAAAGCTGTTTACCATAGGTGAGGAGTCTTTTCTACCCTTTCCAAGAGTAAAGTAGCCACTGAACAATTACAGTGCATTAGTTAACCCCTTAAGTGAAGAAGAATTATGTTGTAATCTCAGTGTTGTCAGGGGTATGAGAACAGAGGAGAAGTGTGGGCAAAGAAAAAATGACCTGTAACCAGAGAGAGATCCAATTTAGTACAGTCTGGCCAGTCAAAGGATCCAATAACTCTCTAGTAGTAGTATTTCAACAGGTGGCTGGTGCCCTGGTGTGCTATTACTTGTTTTGTACTATTTAAACTTTTTGTCATTCTTGCTCTCGACTATATATAAGCTCCTTGCCTTCTTGAATAAACATGGTTGCATTCATCTCGCCTCTGTTATTACCTAATGTCCCCCTCGCACAATTTGTGACCGCCGGAGGACCACCCTCCTGCCTTCCCATTCACTGCTGTGCCTTACTGTTTGACGGTGCTGTCCTCTGTCCTCTGACCCTGACTCTTATATCCATACCACATCTATGAATCTACCACTCTTTGCCAGTACAGAGGCATTCGGCTGGTTTTAGCCCGTCAAGGTTCAGTTTGGTATCGAGGGCGTGATATGCTCAAGCACCAAATTTGACTATATCCTTGCGAGGATCCGCGAGGACACTTTGCCGGGAATCTCTGATTGGCTTTGCAACCAAAGGGACACCTCAATAGCGTACAACGCCCTCAAAACATATTTCCTGGAGCAGTACTCACCATCGCCAGCAGCCCATATATCCTAGCTTTTTCAGCTCTCTCAACTGCTGTTGTGGGACCAAAGGGCTTTGCAACGACCTCAAGGAAATGACCAGTATCGCTCGCATGCATCCTGCCACAGATGGCTCTCCTCGTTAGGTGAGCCTACTTCATGCTCTTTGGGTATGATGCCTACCCAAACCTATACACGCTACCATCCCTTGTGTCGATATTTTGCCCATGAAGGATTTGATGACCAAAGGCGATCCTTATGGGTAGTCACTTCATCTTTAAGACCTTCATCAATGCTTAAACTCCTGACAAAGAGGACAGCTATTCAACATCGTCCAAAGCTGACGTGATGCAGTAGGACACAGATGCCCACCCAGTGACATGTCGGAGCGGCGACAAAACTGCCCATCATCTACATATACCACATCGCTTACGTCCTAACCAACAATCTCCACAGCCACTTACCCCCATCGGCCGCCGTTATGCCATTACCACTCCAGATTTGGGACTGCTGTGAAGAAATCTGTGAACAGTTGTCAGTGGCCAAAAAACTTGTAAATAGGCCATCACTTGTGTTGGTAGCCTTCCCTATCACTAATCTTTTCATTTTACATGATGCAGGTACAGTCATGCGGTTTTTGGTAGATACTCATGCCTGCCATTCTCTTCTACCAAGAACACTCACCAGGACATGATATAGTCATTCTAAGCCTGCAGACGTCTACCTGGTAGCTGCCAACAGATCTGCGATCCCTACCCATTGGGACGAGACATTCACGCTATGGTTTGGGAGTGCTGAATATCATTGGTAGTTTCTCGTTGCTAATGTCACACTGCTAATCCTCGGTGCGAATTTCCTCTCCCATTTCCACCTTCTGGTTAATGTTGCGCATTGACGGTTAGTCAACGCAGACTCTCACTCGCCAATTCCCCTTTAAACCGACCCCTCCACCCTCGCTCTCCACATTAGCGCACCTACGGATGCCTACGACCACCACCTCAGGTTGTACCTGAAGTCTTCCATCCAGAATTTTGCTAAAACCCCATGGTTCCCACCAAGCACAGTTTTTATCACCATATCAAGACGACCAGGGCCCTCAGTGTTTGCCAGATTCTGGCATCTGGCTCTGGATCGTTTGACAGCTGCTAAACGAACGTCTGCTGAAATGGAAGTAAATAGCCTTTGCCAAAAGACCCCAAGCCCATGGTCATCACCTCTACACATTGTTCTGAAGAAGGATGGCTCCCTGTGCCCCTTTGGGGATTACAGGCGTCTGAACATGCAGATAGAACTGAATCACTACCCACTCCCAACATCACCGACGTTACCTCCTACTTGCTCAATGCGAAGCTCTTCCCAACTTTCAATGCCTTGAAAGGGTATTATCAGGTGCCCATGAACCCAGAAGAGATCTCCAAGACCTCCATCTCCACCCCTTTCAGGACTTGCCCATTCATCAGGACTTACCCATTCAATTACTACTGTTTTGGCGTTTGTAATGCTGGGGCCACTTTTCAATGCCTCATGGATGGCATCTTATGGGACCTCCCCGTCTATGTAATTTAGGTGGATGACAAACTTTTACTCTCTTCTTCCAAAGAGGAACACCTCCGTCACCTACTCATTGTTCTCGACCGCCTGCAACAAAATGGCCTTGTAGTCCGTTACGGCTTTAGGACAATTACCCCCCCCGAGGACAACTACCCCCTTAGGACAACTACCCCCTTAGGCCAATTACCCCCTTAGGCCAATTACCCCCTTAGGACAATTACCCCTTAGGACAATTACCCCCTACGACAATTACCCCCACGACAATCATCTTTTAGAATACCATATATTAGAAAGAAGGTTAATGGAAAACAAAGTAATGAAAATATTTATTTAGATGATTAAAAGGATAATAAAAAGAGCTTGGCAATTAATCTAAAAGGATAATAAAAAGAGCTTGGCAATTAATCTAAAATTTTAAATTGCATCCAATTCTTCATAAGTATTCAAAAACTTCTTGACCTCCTTAAGTGTTAACAATTGATATAATTTGCTTTGAAACATCCACATATCTTTTCCTAGAAGGCTCTTTATCAAAACCAGATGCACACTTAGCCAGCTTTACTTGTTGTAGATATTGTTCTCGTTTAATAAACATTAGAAATTTCCAAATGTTTGGATGACAGCAATTGGCACTTGCTGAAAAGCTCCTGTGCCAACCTTTGACAGAATTGTTGGTTCTTGGAAGTTCCTTTGTAGCCCTTTCATACATATTCCATAAATTGCCTTCAAACATAGGTTGACGTCAGTCTCGTCTGCATAAGCGTCCAATATACATATTTTCAAAATATTTCTGTAATCGGCAAGTTTCTAGAGGCAGTATTTCACACAGGCGTTCAAAAGCCTTTTCAACATCATGAGATGGGACAAAGGCAATAGCAGCTATCATTTGCATGTTAACCAAAAACTCTCTGTCATTTTGATAACGCTGCTGAAATCTGTAAATTTGTATTGTTCTGTAGATGTTTTGACTCTATTGAAAATAGCAGCACTTTATTTGAGTGTGCAGAAAAACTGTGAGCATACTGTTGATCATAGCAATTTCGAAATCAACCATGACAGTTTTTGAAGTTAATCCATTTACTAATTTTTTCAATTGTTCAACCACGGCAGTGTATGTTGTTTTCGGTTAAAAGAATGCAAACCAAGGGTACTGTATGACCATTAACAAGTGCATGAACTGAATAAAGTTGCGAAAAAATCCTATCTACAATTTTAAATGTACCATCTAAAAACCAATTTGACGCTTCCCCTGGATATTTAAGTTTTTATTTGTACCAAAAATCAGTATTCTGTAGTTAAATGTTCCAGTGTCATAAAACAAAAACTCTTGGCCATCAAGTGTCCATATATGCATTTCTGTTAATGTCAATTCTTGCGCGGTTTGTGGTAAGGGTCTTGAATGGCAAGTTTTCAGCCTTTGTCGTCTGATGCTGCGTCGTATATGATGAACCGGTGGCAATTTTGCACCTACTTCTTCAGTGACTTGTGAACATGATTCACCAATTATATGTTGAGCAGTTTCCTCTGTACGGACTGCTTTCATTTTTATATTTTGTAGAGTTCGAGCAGCTTCAATTTATGCAGCATCTGGGTCATGAGTGTGCTCATGCATTTGACCAACAATTATATTTCTTTGGCTATCCACTTTGACTTTAGCTTTGCAGTTTCCCCTTATTTCTACGCTCATTAAACTCATAAGACACAACACTGTTGGCCAAATTCTTTTGCTTAACATGTCCTTCATACACTAGCTTTACTCTTCCTCCTTTCACTTTTAAGGAACCATATTTCTCTTGGGAAGTAACTTCTGTAAAATTCACAAAAACATTTTTGAAATAATATTAGTCTGTAGCAAGTCAATATTTCTGTAAGCAACCACTAGTGATACTGAATTTATTTTCAAAAAAGGGCTGAAACTAAAATTTAAAGATGTTATCGTTACTCATTAGGGTCAAACAAGCAACAACATATAATGACTCCAGTCAATTACAGAAATTACTAATTATTAATTACCAGATTCGTTTAAGAGAACTCAAGACCCTTTCTCTTCATAAAAAATTCATTGCGTTGTGTTACAAAGACAAAAGGACATACTATATTCTATTGTGCTTTTCCCCCCAATTATTACTTACTAGTTTCATATGAAGTTCTTGCCGAGTTCAGATTACAATAGGCACGGGTAAACCACGATACCACTAATATATATTTAATTTTACCTAGTCACGGAATCCCACGCACAGATATGCATATCCCTAGCGATTTATCCCATTCAAGGCAATTGAATAATATATGATATACTCATCCAAACTTCGGTTGACTAATTCATCCACTTCATTAAATGCTGGGAAGGAACAGCATCGTTAATCAAAGTGAAATTCTCTTCACTCTGATTAAGTTCTCCTGCTACCAAACCACGCTACGAATGTTGAGACTTGAGAAGTGACAGACAGCAACTGTGGCCATTACCTCTGCTGCCTCTGTCGTGAAAATAATACATTCCCTCTCTCACCCAAACCCACGACTTTGGCCTCGTTTGCTCACGACAAAAGAAACAACAAAACGAACGAAGCCAACAAACCAACACGAACCGAACGAAACTATCAAACAACTTACATCGCATTGTTAACCAATTATACAACTATTCACAAGACAATATTCATTGGGAACAATGCTTATTACAATTAAATATAAATAAAACATTCATTTGTACACAAACCTGCATATTTCCTTTTAATGCAATGTAATATAAAGGAACATTTTCCATATACAACATGAACATAGATATTCAATAACAATTGATTTGCCATGTCGTTATTATAAGTAACGACACATTCCCCGCCACAAAAAGTTATAATATACAAGTATTTACAACAGTCCCTTTTGAATCAAATCTTTTCTACTTTCTGCAGCCACCCAAGCAGCTTTCCTGGATGGTCGGGTACTCACTTCAGGAATTTTGGCAGGATCAGGAGTCTCAACTTCTTGCCACAATTCTAACGGGTACAATTTCACAATGGGACGCATGATCTGGCCATGGGAGGTTTTGAGGGTAGCTTCCCTAACTACATTGTCAGACCCCACATGCACCTGAATCACCTGACCCAACTTCCATTTGTTTCTTGGCCCTTCATCATGTACAAGGACGACATCTCCTATTTTGGGCCAAGAATTATGTTGGACTCCAATTCGATGAGTCTCTCTTAAAGAAATCAAATATTCATGTTCCCATCATTTCCATAATTGATCACACAATTTGGATATGTAGAGAAATCTCTTTTCTACATTTTCAGTTTTACTATACAATGGATCTTCAGATACCTCCTCCCAATTAATCGTTTCCTTGGGAAAGGATCTTAATTTTCTACCCAAGATCAGGTGATTAGGTGTTAAAATTTCCTTCTGATCAAGGTCCCCCGATGTGTAGCTTAGTGGCCTGTCATTTATGATAGATTCTAATTCCCCCAAAATGCAGGATAATTCATCATAACTGAGAAGAGCTTGACCGACTACCTTCTTCATACAGGTCTTCAATAGTCCAATCAATCTCTCCCAGATTGCACCAAACCAAGGTGCTCTTGCTGGTATAAATTTCCACTTACACTCGATTTTCTCCAGATGGTTTTGAAAAAGGGGGCTATCTGCCATCATTTTCAGATATTCAGATGCTGCTACGAAAGTAGTGGCGTTGTCACTCAACATTAGTGAAAGAAAGCCTTTACGGCTGCTAAACTTCAGGAAGACCATGAGGAATGAATCAGCGGACTGATTTCTGACTACTTCCAGATGTATACCCCTAGTGATCGGGCATGTGAATAGTATGACATACACCTTCTCCGGATTTTGCTTCCCTTCTTTTATCCATAACGCCCCGGTGTAATCCACCCCCGTAACGCTAAAAGGTTGTTTCCGCTGTACCCGGAATTCCGGCAATGGGGTTATTATATTAGTTCTAAATGGTTTTCCTTGAACTTTCTTACAGATCACACAATGATGTAACACGCTCTTGACCAGTTGTCACAGCTGTGGTATCCAGAACTCCTGTCTTACACTAGCTACAGTAGCGTTCCCCCCCATGTGTGCTTGCATCACATGATGTCGTCTTATTATTAACTTACTCAGAACACAACCCTTTGGCAGTAAAGTAGGAAATTTGACCTCTTCAGGCAGTGTTGCGTGTTCCAACCTGCCTCTACATCTCATTACATTATTATCCAAAAACAAATTCAACTGGCAAATTAATGTCAATTTTGGGTTTGTTTCCTCCCTCTTCAGGGCTTTATATCCTTCTGGAAAGTACTCTCTCTGCACGAGAACAATTGTTTTGACCTTTCCTTCTTGTAACTCTTCCAGAGTCAAACTACCAGTTTTTCTGTCATTGGTTGATAGCTCTTTATAAATCGCATTATCCAAGCTATGGTCTTAAAGACCTTGTCAGCTCTGCTGAATCTTTCCCAATCCAGCAGGCATGTTGCATCTATGTCCCCTACAACATTGACCACAATGTCCTGTTTACCCTGTATATGTGTACACCCCACCCATGACCTATCAATTGGCAGAGTGTGATTTTTTAACCAAGGGGGTCCCTCCCACCAAAAGGAGTTTTTTTGCTAACACCTTAGCCCTCTTTCCCCGTGTCAACCAATCACTGGGATTTTCAGATGAGGGTACGTAAGACAGGACTGACCCTGGAATCAAAGAGTTAATCTCAATTACTCTGTTTCTCACAAACACAGGCAGAACATTACTGGACACAATCCAGCTAAGGGCGACTTTACTGTCTGACCAGACATATAATTGTTTAAACTCCTTCTCATCAAAGGAGTCAATAATAAATTTGGTCATTCTTGCTCCTAGCAACAATGCCATTAGTTCCAATTTCAGAATTGTCAATTCCTTGATGGGCGCTACTCTACCCTTTGCTAAAATTATATTAGAGCTTTCACCATTTGCTCTATAGGCCACACATTCATATGAGGTTTCGCTAGCATCGCAGAATATGTGTAAGGTATCACCAGTTCCCAGGCTAGCACTCCTAGGAAAAGATATTTCAAAACACTTCTCTAAGTCCTTGCGTATTTCACTCCATTCCTCATGTAGTTGGTTGGTGAGTTGTTCGTCCCAATCCAGATGTTGCTTCCACAATTTCTGCAAAAATATCCTTGCTTTCATAGTAACAGGGAGAAGCAATCCCAATGGATTGTATATTTGGGCAATAGTACTGAGAATCTCTCTCTTTGTTTGACTCGATCTATTGATATGAGTTGGATTGATAGTTAAGACGTCTTTAATTATATCCCAATTCAATCCCAATAATTTATGAATTTGTTTTTGTTTGGCTTCAATTTGATAAGCAGCAGCAATAGTTTGTATAGACTCGCTATTGCTAACCCACTCCTTCAAATATAAGTGAGCCTGAGCAAATATTTTGTTGGCATTAAAGTATAAATCCATCGACTCAGATTCACTATTAGCCGTAAATTGCAAATTATCTACGATCAAACCTTTCTTCAATCTTTCCACTACATCCACTATATTTTAGCTGGGTAACCACGAGACCACAGTGGACAAGTGATGCTTGATGGTTGCATTTAGAAGAAAAGGTGAACATGTAGCTCCAAATAATACTACTCTAAATATGTATACTATTAATTTACTATTGGGATCTGTTGGATTTTCCAACCATAAAAAACGCGTATAATTGCGATCTTCTTCACGCAACTGTACCGTTAAAAATGCCTTCTCAATATCACTAATACAAGTAAAGGTGTTAGTTCTAAATTGCAGCAGGACTCTGAGTAGATAGCCATTACTTGTGGTCCAGTCCATAGACAATCATTCTGGCTTAATCTATTTGTACCTTGTTTTGATGAGCAATCAAACACTATTCTTATTGGAGTAGTGGCATTGTCTTTAAGCACTCCATGATGTGCCAAGTAATGACAATCCACATCAGATTTATTACAGATTACCTTCTCAATGAATCCTCTATCTTCTTGCTCTTGCAAGATTTTCTGATAATGATCCAAGTAATCCACATCCTTCTGAAACTTGATGCTCTGCTATCGAAGTCTACTCATGGCTAAACGAAAATTTGTCTTCAATCTGAATCTATTGGTTCTCCACAGCAACACCACAACATACTGTTTATCAATTTCAGAATAGGTTATAGTGCTCTCAAAGTCCTTTAAGATCCTCTGGTCTTGTTCTCGCAACTCACTGCAATCTATTCCCAGTCTGTCCAAACTCCACAATGCGTCCAGATCAGTCTTGGGATTTTCATTATGAGTAGCTTCAATTTCTTCAGTTTGTACAGCTAGCTTCAGAATTGTCACTTGAGTCTCCCTAGTGGGGGGAGCACTACATGTGCCTGTCACCACATAATCGAATATGGTCGGCAGCAATATTAAGTTTCTAACCCTTTTGAACCCTGGATGCAAAATATTGTAAACATTATCAACCCCTATTAACAATTCAATAGTTGATTGGTTCTCAACAGGCAAATCAAAATCTTTATCAGCCAAGCTGATCTTAGTTTTACATAACAACTTTAAACTTCTCTTAACGTCGAATTTCTTCGCATATTCTGGCAGCTCATCCACCACTATGCAGTCCATTATTATTAACTTATCTTTATGTGGTATGGTGATGTGTATCATCTCGTATTCATGAACAGGTTTACTAGCTAGATAACCTTTCAAGGCTATCTTTTCAACTCCTTTGGACCTATATTGCAGTCTCTCTAGAGTCGATCTTTTAATGAACGTCCTCTCGGCACAAGTATCCAACAGCCCTCTAAGTCGTACCATGCGACCTTTCTTTCCTTTCAGGGGAATTGTTGCTGTTGGTAATATGGATTGCTTACCTGACTTATTTGGTTTGTCCTGCTCATTTACTGATAGCGTTCCCACTTGTACACCACTTTGTTTATTCTTGCTTTGTTTTCTTGTTTGGTCTCTATCACGCAAGATGCGATGATGCCTCATCTTACAACCATTATTGTAACTTCATTTGTCACAGTCCACACTAAAATGCTTCTTAGAAGCGCACACAAAACATAACTGTAAAGCTCTGATGCGATTCAACCTTTCATCTCTGGTTGCGTAAGTTTTTCACTGTGTCCACCAATGTTCTTTATCACAAAGAGCACATCTTGTGGATTGCTGATAACTGGATTTATTCACATTTCCCTTGGTTTTTTGTCTAACAGCTTGGGATTGATTTACCGTGAATGTAGATATTGACGACAGAGTTTGTTTTATTCACATCAGTTGAAACAAAAGTTCTTAGATTGCGAATTTCCTCTTCTAGGTATTTTTTAAAGGTGTCTAATACCAACCAATCGTTTCCACACCTACGCTTCACAGTCTCACTCACGCTTTGAGGCAATTTGGTATAGAGCAAAATAGCTTAAAGCTCATTTAATTCCAGCCTTTCACTTTCAAGCGATCTTATTGAGCATTCAAAATTAGCTCTGAAAGTTTGCAATGATTCAGAATTGGCAGCAGGAGACTCCATTTCTAGCAATCTTCTCACCAGAACATGCTTAATTTCATCTCTTTCCATAAGTAGATAGGAGAAGAGCTACAGCTTGTGGATAATTTGCGGCCTCAAATTTAAATCCCGAGATTAATTTCGAAGCTTCTCCTGTGAGCAAACTTCGTAAATATGAAAACTTCTGAATTGGTTCCAAGTCTTTCCGCTGGTGTACTGACACATCATATAGTTCCCAGAAGGAATTCCATTCTAATATATCTCCAGAGTAATGCGGAAGATCCAGTTTGGGCAATCTAATACTGGCTGTAGGTAGTGGCAGTGATTGCGTTAGCGGATTTAGTAACTTCAAATTGTTAGTAATAGAGCTATTGAGTTTGCCGATATGTGTATGGACGTCTCTTGCATATTCAGCTTGATTTATCATTTCATCAGACATTTCTTCTTTAACTAAATCCAAAATTTGTTCATCCAAAGCAAGAACTTTGTTCAAATTATCTAAAATAGAATCCCTAAGGGAAGTTATAGCATCAATATCAGTTGAATCGATCACTTCGGTCATCTTCCCAATAAAACGTGTGATAACGGATTTATAACTGCCACATCTACGCTTCAACGACTCCATCGTGACAAGACCAAACTCAGAAAATACAAATACAATATATATTCAAAATTTCAATAATTAATAAACATGCATCCAACTATAATAACTGGGTTCAAAAGTTAAATTAGCAAATTTTCAAAAAGGTGACTCATCACCCAATAATTTTCTCCCAAATTAAACAATCAATGAAAAGGAGAAATTTTATTATACGTGCGTAGTGGAACGTGCAGGCCCTGTCCCATACTTAACCCAGCCCTAAATCTGAAGGGGAAGTACGGCGTAACCACGATCCTACTCACCTTCTGCCACCCTTTACTTTTCACATATTTGTTTGACTCAATGCAAATACGTTGAGCCAATGCCTTGTAACTTTTATGATGAAAATGAATCCCATCTCTTGCTAAATCACCTGATAATAAAGTAGGGATCACTCTAACTCTTGTATCTCGCTTTAATTTTTTTGTTTAAACAGTTTTTTCTCTTTTGATAGTTTTCGGCAGAGGTTCTAGACAGTGTTTTACGTAACAAAAACCTCAGAATTATTGACTGTACGTAGACTTTCTACCAATCCTAGAATATTTGTGTGAATACTATTCACCAGGTTAGGGTTATCTCCTGGTACATCTAAGTCATTGCTACCTATGAACAAGATAGTGATACTAGGCCCATAGGTAGTAAGTTTGGTTATCAGGCCAGGTGTCATAAAGTTGGTTGTAACAGCCCCTGGTCTACCAAATGTCTTATATTCTATGGGTTCCAATAATGCCGATCTACCACTATGAAAACAATTCTCCATATGGGTGACATGAGAATGTCCGACAATAGCTACTTTACGATTCATTATTAAATTGTTAAACGAGAAATAATATTCTAACAAGAGAAAATTTACATTAATCCAAAGTAAAGGAAAATAAAAAAACCAAATTTAAGACTTTAGGCAAGCAGGACAAGGCCTTATTAATTTAATCAAACTTCATATTCAAAACCGTTTTAATCAAGCCTGAAATCTCTTACCTACAAATAGCGCGAAAAAAAAGTATTTAATGTTTCTTGCGGAACCTCACAAAGAGAAAAGGAGACGGGTTAACCACGTCTGGTTATGTAGGCAGGATACCACATACTAATTTAAAGAAACGTGCATAAACAAAATGAGACAACAAGGTTAGGGAGGGCAGGCATTATCCAGCAAAACATCAACACAACATAGTTAATAGCAAGAAAACCCTGCGTAAATGTCCTATAGAATCACCAACGGGATTAATTGTACAGCATGTGACTAAACCAAAGAATTATGATATGATCAGCATTCAAAACTAAGAAAAATCTCACAAATTTCACATAAACCTGGTTAACACGGCAACATATTTCTGCGGACTTGTACTAAAGATTCATCAAACTGGCTTACGACTTCATATATACTACGGACAAGTACTACAAACTTTTACCAACTTGGCTCACAACACCAAATATACTGCCGACATATCCTGGTCACGGCACCAAATATCGTTACTCATCAGGGTCAAACAAGCAACAACATATAATGACTTCAGTCAATTACAGAAATTACTAATTACCAGATTCGTTCAAGAGAACTTAAGACCCTTTCTCTACATAAAGAATTCATTGCGTTGTGTTACAAAGGCAAAAGGACATGCTATATTCTATTGTGCTTTTCCCCCCAATTATTTCTTACTAGTTTCATATGAAGTTCTTGCCGAGTTCGGATTACAATAGGCACGGGTAAACCACGATACCACTAATATATATTTAATTTTACCCAGTCATGGAATCCCACGCACAGATATGCATATCCCTAGCGATTTATCCCATTCAAGGCAATTAAATAATATATGATATACTCATCCAAACTTCGGTTGACTAATTCATCCACTTCATTAAATGCTGGGAAGGATCAGCATCGTTAATCAAAGTGAAATTCTCTTCACTCTGATTAAGTTCTCCTGTTACCAAACCACGCTACGAATGTTGAGACTTGAAAAGTGACAGACAGCAACTGTGGCCGTTACCTCTGCTGCCTCTGTCGTGAAAATAATATGTTCGCTCTCTCACCCAAACCCACGACTTTGGCCTCGTTCGCTCACAACAAAAGAAACAACAAAACGAACGAAGCCAACAAACCAACACGAACCGAACGAAACAATCAAACAACTTACATCGCATTGTTAACCAATTATACAACTATTCACAAGACAATATTCCTTGGTAATAAGGCTTATTACAATTAAATATAAATAAAACATTCATTTGTACACAAACCTGCACATTTCCTTTTAACGCATTGTAATATGAAGGAACATTTTCCATATACAACATGAACACAGATATTCAATGACAATTGATTTTCCATGTCGTTATTGTAAGTAACAACAGATGTCTTTTTTTTATTAGAAATCTTTAACTTTTATTTGAAATACATAACAAGCAAAGGCTAATTTAACAAATTAACTATTGGGGGGGTAATTGTCCTAAGGGGGTAACTGTCCCAGGGGGTAGTTGTCCTGGGGGGGTAGTTGTCTGCAGGGGGGGGGGGGGGGGTAATTGTCATGTAGTGGTCCGTTACGTCAAATGTACCTTTAGCGCCAATGGAGCACTACATGACTCCTGAAGGCGTCCTCCCTCTTCCTGAGAAGGTATCTGCTGTTCAGAACTTTCCTACGTCCTTGACCGTCAAAGGACTACAAGAATTTTTGGGCATGATAAACTATTATCAAGTGTTCTTGCCAGCCATCACTGCCACTCTTGCCCTCCTCTACTTCTCCCTCAATGGCAAGCTATCGCCACCACTATTACTCTCCTCTACGCCTTCCACAGGGGCAAGCCAAAAGTCCTGAAATGAGGTCCCCTTCAGGAAGTGGCCTTCTGCACCGCAAAGAATGCCCTATCAACTGCGGCTGCTTGCAACTTTCTCATGCCACATGCCACTCACCTTCTCTCCACTGATACCAGTGATGTCAGTATTAGTGTAGAACTCGAGCAGGTGGTTCGCGGCTCGCCAAGCCCCTTGTCCTTCATCTGCAGAAAGCTGTCCAAGGCAGAATCTGGCTACTCTACCTTCGACTGCGAATTACTGGCGGTGTATTTGGCTTTCCATCACTTTCACTACGGCTTAGAAGGTATGCCCTTCGTTATTCGCAAAGACCATATGTCCCTGGTGCATGCCTTCACTCAACAGTTCGATGCCTGGTTCTGCCCCTCAGTTCCAACACCTCTCTGCCATGGCTGAATACAACTGCACCCTTCAACATGTTCTTAGAATTTAATTACATCACATTGGCAGAAGGCCAACGATAAGATCCAGAGTATCAAGTATGTAGGACATCCTGCGCATCCCTCCGTTGGGAAGACGTCCTCCTTGACGATTGCAGTGCCGCCCTCCTCTGTGATGTCAGTACTGGTAGGACGCGACCGTGAATACTTACCCCCATGAGCCGACAGGTGTTTGATTTCATCCATGGCCTCTTACATCCCTTGCGTTGATCTACTGAACAGCTACTGAGGACGAATTTCATTTGGCATGGCATTACTAGGATGCTCAGGAATGGGTCTGCGCCTATACTTCATGCTGAGCTTCATAAGTACATCGACACATGGATTCAATAGTGGGCACCTTTCCTCAACCTCAGCATAATTTTGACCACATTCATGTCAACATAGTAGGTCCCCTACCCGCATCACAAGATTACTGTTATCTGTTTACCGTCTTTGAACGCTCCCCCTCGTTGGCTTAAGTCATTTATGGTTTATAGAGGAAATATTTTTTTTTAATGTTTTTACTGTTCCTAAAATATTTTATTATTTCTTTGTTTCCTTTCCTCACAGCCCGCGACCTGCTTTTCCAACTAGGGTTGTAACTTAGCAAGTAATAATAATAATAATAATAATAATAATAATAATAATAATAATAATAATAATAATAATAATAATAATAATAATAACTGTAGTATGGGCTTCACTCTAGATCAGACAACCGCATACAACCCTGCAGCGAACTGAATGGTTGAACATTTTCATGGCACCCTCAAAGCAGCTTTGATATCCTGATGCAATAACTCCAACGGGTTTACTTAGTGTCCCTGGGTCCACCTGGGATTATGGCCACTCCTAAAGATGGCCTGGATGATTTGGCAGCCGACTTGGTGTATGGTGACCTGTTGGTTGTCCCTGCTGAATTTTTTCTGTCTTCAACCTCCTCTGACAATCTCCAGTGCTTACGTCATGTTGTGGAAAAATTTACACCATACCACCAGAATTACAAGCCCCCAGCGAGCAAGTCCCCGCTAATGCCCCCTTACACGAGCCCTTTCCTAGTGATCCGTTGCTCACAGAAGACTTTCTTAATTAACTTTCATGGCAAGGAAGACTGGGTCTCCATTGATTGCTTAAAACCTGCTTATCTCCTGCAAGATGACCTGCCTGAAGTGCACCTCTCAAGAGCAGGGCATCCTATTTCACATATCTTTTTCTTAGGGGTAGCAATGTTTCGCACATGTTTTTTATACTCTAGTACACTGTAACAATGTTGCTTTTTTTATCTCTCCCTCCCTCCTGCACTGATAATAGAAACCTGTTTAAGTGTGCTAATGCCTGTTTTGTACTGTTTGAATTTTGTGTCATTCTTGCTCTCAACTATCTGTATATAAGCTCGTTGTCTTGTTGAATAAACTCGGTTGCGTTCATCTCTTTTCTCTCTTATTATCTAACAGCCACCTTGCACACTGGAAAATTTCTCTAAGACTGCAATAGGGCTTCGAAACATTTGCTAAGAAATAGGAGGATCCCATGTAGGTGAAAGCTATTGCATTGTTTGATTGCACCCTATTGTAAAGTAATTAATTCCAGTAACACATTTAGAAAGGTTATGTTTCCAACCCTTGTATGTTTTACACATAATTTTATCACCATGAAACTTCTTTACTATAAGCTAGAATTGTCTTCTCCAAAGTCCACCCTAAAATATAAATATTACGGCTTTTAAAGGCTTGCTCCTAGTTTTATTGCCATTGGCCATCTTAAAAACTGCATTTTATTGCCACTTTGTGCCATGAATTCAATTCATTCAAAAACAGGAATGTCCCTATTCTTGAAACACGTTGATAAGTAGGTAGTCTACGTAGGGTATCCAGTTAGGATGGCACTATTTCATCTTAAGCACATTTGAAGCTTATAATGTTTCCTTTGCACTGTTGCACTGTGTAATTTTATGGCCCCCTGTTTAGTGCACCCTATTGTTACAACCTTAATCCTCATTATACTAAAGGATT
>NC_090726.1:64221744-64226744 GCF_036898095.1 Palaemon carinicauda | reverse complement strand
GTTTTTATAATGCTGCCGCCTTCGGTGTTATGAGAACTCGAAATCAATGTGCCTTTATTTCAGTGAGCTAACTTAACATTTGCAGGAAATTAAGACTATATAGTAAAACTTGTGTTTCTGTTGCGAAGCAAACTCCTGTTTTTTCTTGTTTGATGAGCTACATGGAAGGGAGTAGACCCTACTGATATGGTGCATAATTTTTGTTTTGCCTTGTTAGTAATGATATGTCTTGAACAGGTGTTATTAGAAATATCAAATTTGTTTTCGGAGAATTTTATCCTAGTAATTTTATTCGTTGTTTTTTTTTTTATAGAAAAATTTGTACATGCAATTGCAATATGTCACTAGAGTAGATGTGGTTCTTCCAGCGATTTAAGCATATTTATTTAATTGTGAACCATGAATTCGAAGATATGTTTTTATGCAGCACTGCATATAAGATAAAAAAAAAAAACTTCTCAAAATGGATTTAGGAATAGGAAACCAAATTATAATAAATTATTTGTCTTAATGCATGGAAAGAAATTCATACTGCAGAGATTAGAATGAAGAATTTTTATTCTTAGGAACAACTTCAAAATGACTAAAGTAGCATAGACGTTTTTTATGAATTTATAAGATTAGTATTTCATAACCGCAACATGAATTAGGAGTGCAGTATTAAATAATTTTGCCGTATAGATAGAATTTTGAAGCTTATATCTCTTTTCAGAGACAAAAGTATGAAAATCTCATATAGAAAACAGATTTTTTTTTTTTTAATTTTCAAAGGGAAAGTACAGGATTTTCATTTAGAAACTAAAGCTCTTTTCTGGGAAGGTACAGTTTTGATTTGCCATAAGTTTAAATTGCCATTACTAGAAAACCTAAAAAAATATGATTTGACACAGAAAATAATTACGTAAGTCCAAATAAATTTAAGTTGCATAACTTCCATAAATACGGAGAAAAATAATATTTTTTGGTAAGCGATTGGTTGGTATGTGTTATTCAAATATTACAAACCACAAATTGTTAATTCTAAGGACTTGTTTTTCTATTCATGAGTTATTACTCCATGTACAATTTAAGATATTTGAGTGTCAAGAAAATACACCATATAATCCATCCTCAAAATAAAATATCTGAACCAAGACGAGAAACTTTCATTGTAAAAACAAATTTAAGGTTCTATTACGTTTGATTCCTCTCTCCAAGTGGTTGTTATACTAAAATGAATTTTTTGTTTCAATATCAAAGGGGAAGTTTATTATATATGATGAATCTTGAATTCATAAAAAAGGAAAGCAAGTATTTTCGAGTTATAAGACATGATTTTTAATGATAAAATTCAATTCCTTTGTTTTCTATAATGAATAAAGGAATTTCGTTTTCAAATTGGAAATGAAAGTTCTAATTCTAAGGGCCCCAAAACCAAAAATTAAGTTTTGCGGATTTTTAAACAAGATAAAAATTTAATAGACTTTTTAAAATTCTGGAACCAAATCGAGAATTTGAAATGTAGAATTCTTAGCAAAATTAGAAAATTATAAATTCATACGTAGAATGAAGGTTATTTTGTGTGTGTGTGTGCACTGATTTTTATCTCTAATCAATATATAGTTTTTGCTCTTCACATCCCGTGTGTCTAAGCGATCGATAACCTTTCCAAGTATGTTATCTTCTAAACATTATACATGTTATGTAATGTTCTGATAAGATTGTCGTGTTGACTGAAAATCTTTGCTACTTCAGTCATTTTCTGATTTCTTAAGTGTTGTTTTGAATATACGATTTTTTATTTATTTCTTTTTATCCAAGTCTGCTATTTCCCTCCTAGCCCATTTTACATACGTCGAAATCACTTATCTTTTCCACCCATTCACAAGTAAACGATTTTACTTTTCAAAGATCGTTATCTTCCTTTCCTTTTGAGCCTTCCACAGAACTTCAGTATCATTAATGCTTAATGTCAAATGTCTTCTGAAGAACTGGATAGTACTCCTGAACGGCACAAAGGGAATTTGGACTTAAGCCCTTCTTTCGAGATTAACTTCTTTTAATTTTTTATATTGTAATTCTGCTACCATCCCAAATATGTTTTAGAAGGTGGACATTAGGTTATTCATGTTTGTTATTATTTTGACTTGAGTGGAGAAATTAATGTGGCATTTTTGTGTCACATGAGCTATGAACGGAGTATTGTTTCCACATTCAACTCTCGCAAGAATCAAAGGATTCCGATCACTAACCTCGCTTCCACTTCGAATTCGCACGTACTCAACTCCGCCCTTCGCTGGTTTTAAATTTTGCTTTTTTTGGGTATTGTTCTCGAGAGCTTTTGACAGGGCGTTGCGCTGCTTGTCACGTTTAGCATTCCATCGACTTTGGATGTCCTTAATACCAGTTTCTTCACGAGCTTGGCTCCCGAAACTTCAGAAGATTTTATACGCTTTGAAGCTGTGCACTAATATTTATCCTGTTTAAGTTTGACGAGCATTTTTGTGCGGCAGAGAAGATAAAAGGAGGGAGAAAGATAGGATTTTAGATGAGAAATAAGTTAGTTTCTTGGTTTTTATTTAACTCTGCTAAAGTTTTAGGTTTTGGCAAAACGCAATTGAAATTTCGAAGCTACAGATATATGTATTAACGTGATAAAATTTATACTTTTCATTAACAAACAATTTAGTTGAGAATAACTGCACGGATGAACTAATATATATATATATATATATATATATATATATATATATATATGTATTTATATATATATATATAAATACATATATATATATATATATATATATATATATATATATATATATATATATATATATTCTTGATAATGCAAGAATATATGCATACAGTAGTTTATGCTTACAAATTGATTCTTTAACTACCTCGGACAAGGAGGTTATGTTTTCTAGTCGTCTTATTTATTTATTTGTCTGTGTCTGTGAACGGGATTACTTCAAAACTACTCGACGGATTTTGACGAAATTTTCACCACATAGTTCTTAGTTCATGGACGACCCCATTAAATTTTTGAGATGATCCTGATCCGGATCTGAATCAATATTACAGCAATAATGAGTAAAATAGGACTTCTGACGTATGACTTGTGTAGCTTTTAGAAAATATGGTTTTCTTACTCTTATAAGTCGATCAAGGTGATATATTGAACAGGAGAGGTTTATTCATCGGAGCTTTTAGACTAAAGTTCAATGTATTTTCACACTATCAAATTAAAAACCTTCTAGATAATTTTGATTTCGATCTGCTAACATTTTGAAAGCACTCGACAAATTTGCTTACATCATTATTTATGAATAATTATGAACTTCATAGTATAATAAAATGAGATGAAATGATCTTACCATTTGGCTGAGGACAATTATTATTTTTTTTGCAGATTTTTTGATGTGCCACACACACACACACTCACATGCATACATACACACACACACACACACACACACACATATATATATATATATATATATATATATATATATATATATATATATATATTATATATATATAGCCAAAATTTAATATATTCAATAGCGAGTCATGGAATTTATTTGTACATTAGTTGTCAATCTAATTAGACTGAATTGGCCACGAAAAGGTCTGCAGTACTCTAATATTACTGCTACCAGATATAATTTTTCTTGCAAAGCTAAACCTTAATGAATGAAAGTACTGGAATGATATTGAGAGAGAGAGAGAGAGAGAGAGAGAGTTTTCTAGGTGCTCTACCCATAAACCTAGGTGGTGTTGATGCAGAGTCACTTAGAAAAGGAGATAAAACGATGACGAACATTGCAAGGGTCAAACTCTGGTGGCCCTGTATTTTTGTTTTTAGAATTGGCATCAAAACTCCAGACTGCATGATATTAGAAAGTAATTGGAGTACATGCATGCATTCATACGCGTCACCTACGCATCACTACGGATTCACTTGTGCTCAAGCATGCACACAATCATAACACAGACAGACATACGCACGCACCCAGGAACACTGATAGAAGCACACGCAAACACACGCACATGGGTGGGGCTCTTGGGTGGTGTTGGAGGAGGAGCGATTTATCGCACATGTGGCAGCGTTTGGGTCTTGGGAGAGAGAGAGGGAAAGAAAGAGAGAGCGAGAGTGTGTGTGAGAGAGAGAGAGAGAGCAACACACTCGGCCACCGATTGCCAGTCCGGGCCATCCCTTCTCATTCTCTCCACTCTGCTTCCGACCACTCCTCCTCTCTCACACACACACAGCAGCTGTTCTACCACTTGCCCCAGCTGTCCTTAGCACCTGTTGAGAACCAGCATACAACTGTTTGAATCCCCTAAGAAGCACCCGAAAGCACTGCTTCGAGGCCTGTAGCCTGGGAGATCATCAACATCATCATAGGGGTCTCTCACTAATCGCAGGGTAGAAGAAGAAGAAGAAGAGGTAGGCTGGGTTATAGCTTGCCTTTCTAGCAGCTCCCAAAGAGAGAGAGATAAAGAGGGAAAGAGAGACAGACAAGGATAAAGAGACATATATATCATCAGAAAAAGAGAGACTGACAAATAGAGTGAGTGACAGATCTAAAGAGAGAAAGTGTGTGAGAGTGTGTTGAAAGGGTCTCTCTTGTTCCTCCACCGCAACAATAACAACAACAACCTCTCTCTCTCTCTCTCTCCCCCCCTTCTTCAACAAGTTTATCTACAATCATCTCTCTCCTCACAATTGGATGCTTGTCTCCTTCAGCAAGACCTGTGTCTAATAAAGAGAACAAAATAACAGCAACAATAACAGTAGCACTCTTAAGTTAGAAAAACAAATCCTTCTTTTTCTCGGTGATCTAACAGTCTTCTCTTATTTTTATAAATATATACAGTATATATATTTATGTATTATCCTTAAGTGAATTCTACCTGTACATTTCCTTGGGAAAATATCATTGAAGCCCTCCATGTACGAACGCGAATGCAAATATTTGTATAAAAAAGAGCCAATATATATTTTGTAGAATAGT
>NC_090726.1:64214244-64219244 GCF_036898095.1 Palaemon carinicauda | reverse complement strand
TATATATATATATATATATATATGTTAAGATAAACAGGAAGTATGATACACGATACTGAAGTCATTATTCTCTTATAAGATATTTTTCATAGAACTATTACATAGCAGAAGAACTTTACTTAGTACAGGCCAAGCAAAAAGCAAAATAAACAAACATTCGGCTGATAAATCGTGGAGATATACGATAAGGTGGAGCCTTTTTATCAAGATGGTTTGCTTTATACATATTGTGTTTTAGAAAAAATCCAGCCAGGATTATTTCCTATTGGTAAATTACAGATATATCGTTTTATTGTTATTAAGGAATCTCTAAATACATAATTTAAATTAAAAAAAAATTGATAGATTATTCAGGTTTTTATAATCTTAGGATAATAGGCATATTTTTTATTGTAGTTTTTATTTTACGAAATTAGGCTGGTTGACATGTGTTTCTAAAATGGTAAAAGTTATAAGGATAGATTTATTAATAGGATAATTTTCATCTTTAACACAAACAAATATTGTGCTATTGTAATGTGTAAATATAATACATTTGTTTGAATGTCTTTTCCAGTGATTTACCAGTTTAACCTATATTCAAAATATGCCGCATTAATTACTTTGTATTTGATATATACATCCTTTGATATCAGGAGAATTTTTATAAAATGATATATTGTTCTTCGATACTAGGTTAAATTTAAGATTCTCAACTGTTTAAAATACCTTAGAAGTTAATACTATATGACAGTACTAGTAGGCCCTTTAGTGTTGTACATTTTTCTTATCATAAAATATCTTTGTCGTTCTTAATACATAGTGTAATACAATTTCACCTGTACTAAGTAGCACATTTGAAATCAGAATATTAAGTAACACCATTCCAGAACACGTAGGAAAATTAATAGTATGTATTTGACCTGAAAACGACATGTAAAATCTTTCTGTTATATTCTACTGATTTACAAAATAATTACAGCTTACTCTTTAGATTGTCGGTTACACAGTTCTTTGGATGGTTCACGTTTAGTGTATGCAGAAAACCCATTTTCTCCCTTACCTTTTTTTCTCTTTTTTTTTCGATTGCTTGGCTCTTCCTGCCAGACACGGGCTCTTGCAACCGTTAAATTCTCCCTTACAATCAAAGAGGAAGTAAGTTCTATAAAACAGGAAGAGATGTTTAAGTTTAAAGAGGCAGCTAAACTCTTTCACGACATATTGTGTTTTTATAAAAGAAGTTTTTTTATTACCTATTTATTTAGACTCGGGAGTTTTTATGATTTTAATTTATTCTTAATGCTCAAGATATATTTTTCAGTATTTTATAAAAGGACTCTTTATAATAACATGTTTGAAAGTCTACATAAATTGTGTTTTTTGTTGTTCATGATAATTGTTTTGACCTCAGATGATTTACTTTCCAACCCATTCATCGTATAATCCAGGCGAGTTGTCTCGTGAAAGTAAGATATATGAACATAAAGCTTACAATTTTATGTTTGTGTGCATTGCTTCACCCTTGTATACGTGATGTACCATTGTTTTGGAAAAAGTGTTAAGCATCACGAGATTTTCATATATATATATATATATATATATATATATATATATATATATGTGTGTGTGTGTGTGTGTATATATATATATATATATATATATATATATATATATATATATATATGTATATATATATATATATATATATATATATATATATATATATATATATATATATATATATATACGTGTGTGTGTGTGTGTGTGTGTAGAAATCATGAAAGCTGACTCGTGATGAATATAAAATGTATTATAGCCACGCAAGGAAAAATGAAAAGACTTGATTGGAGTTAGTGCTTTCGTCCATTAGGGACATCAACAGACTCAAATAGATAGATTGAGTCTGCTGATGTCCCTAATAGACGAAAGTACTAACTCCAATCAAGTCTTTTCATTTTTCCTTGCGTGGCTATAATACACACACACACACACACACATATATATATATATATATATATATATATATATATATATGTGTGTGTGTGTGTGTGTGTATATATATATATATATATATATATGTATATATATATATATATGTATATATATGAATATATATATCACTAGCACACGTGATTATATATATATATATATATATATATATATATATATGTGTGTGTGTATATACATATATATACATATATATATATATATATATATATATATATATATATATATATATATGTATGTATGTATGTATGTATATATACTATATACGTACTGTATTTTATATATAATATATAAATAATATAATATATATGTATATATATACCGGTATATATAAATGGAAAAGCAGGATGCTATAAGCCCGTGGGCTCCAACATGGGAAAATAGCTCAGTAAAGAAAGGAAATAAGAAAATAAACAAACTACTAAAGAAGTGGTTAAGTTAAAATAAGATATTTTAAGAACAATAAAACATTGAAACGGATCTTATATATATATATATATATATATATATATATATATATGTGTGTGTGTGTGTGTGTGTGTGTGTGTGTGTGTGATAGTGGGAAAATTCCCATTGTGAAATGAGTGAGACGGGGAGACCCCATCTCTACTAAATTATTTACAGCATGTCTTGAAGAAATTTTTAAGAACTTATATTTGCAAAATAGAATTCATATTAATGGCGAATACTTTAACAATTCAAGGTTTCCAGATGTCATAGTTGTGTTAGTGAATCATGGGAGGAATTACAAAAGATGATGGAATATTTGAATAGAGAAAGCAGGAAATTAGGACTGAAAATGAATGTGAGTAACGCTAAGATAATGTTCAATGAAAATGCAGAGGCAACAAATAAGATGTATTGACGAGCCACTAGAGATTGGTAATAAATATACGCACTTTGGCAGATAGTGTTTTCCTAGGACACGAAACCGAAATTAATAGAAGGATAAGCATGGGATGGAGAGAATTTGGAAAACTAAATTCTATTATGAAAAGTATAATGTCCCTTACTCTAAAAAGAAACCTATTCGATGAGATGGTCCTACCAGTATAAGAGCCTTACTAAACCCTTAGAACATAAGCCAGTTACAAATCAAAGAGCTGTGGAAAGAATAATGATGGGGATAACACTAAGAGACAGAAATAGAATAACATGGATACGAGAGCAAACTAAAGTTGAGGATATTCTGACATGTAAGAAAAAGAAATAGACATGGGCAGGACATAATGAGAAGGACAGACAGTAGATTGCAATTAAGAATAACAGAATGTGTCCCTAGAGATTGTAAAAGGAGGGGAAAGAAGAGAAGACGATGAATTGATGAACCAAAAACCGTTTGCGAGTGTAGACTGGCACAGAAAGACCATAAACGGACGCAAGTGGAAGGACACGTCTGGGGGCTTATTTCTGTAGTGGGCTAGCAACGGCTGATGATAATGATTATACTAATATATATATATATATATATATATATATATATATATATATTATGTGTGTGTGTGTGTGTGTATATACTGTATGTATATATATATATATATATATATATATATATATATATATATATATATATATATATATATGTATATATATATGTATATATATATATAGTATATATATACATATATATATATATATATATATATATATATATATACTGTATGTGTATAAATATATGTATATATATATTATATAGTATGTATATATATATCTATATCTATATGTGTATATATATAAATATATATATATATATATATATATATATATATATATATATATATATATATATATATATAGTGCGTGTGTGTGTTTGTTTGTGCATAGATGGTGATCACTATTGTTATTGAAATATGAACTTAACTCTCACAATAATTGCATATATTTGTTTTAACTTCAGATATCTATAGGCTTTGTCTTATTTGTATCATATGTCGTAATTAAGTCTATACTGTGTAACCAGAAAGTTATTTGTACAGATAATGAGTTATTTTAATGCTTGGTCGAATTGATGATTGTCTGAGCTGTTAGCCATGTTTAGTGCAATAGAAATCTTATTTACTTTATGCCGGATTGGGATCATATAATCAATGTTTACTAACGTAACGATGTACCATTACCTCTGTCGGGTTTACTTTTTTTTATTTCATTGAAGTGGACTTTTTTAATGATTTTTTATTAATTAGTTTATTCATAATTTTTAGTTAATTGGTATTCATTGTATTTATGTTTTATTTAATTTCATTTTTAATTTCTATTGTTTTCAAATTTACTTATAATCATTTGTGGTAAATTTTTATATATGAATTTTTCTTTCTTCACTTGAAGGTATGTGGTAACTTCTTGTTACAAGTTAGAGGCCTTTGGCGTGTTGATGTGATTAGATACTAAATGATAATGATTATAATAAAGATTAAAATCATAATAATAAATACGACTGGTGATGATAGAACAAACTGTTTCAAAATTTAACAAGAAAAACACCTAGGGTTTATACTTTATCAACTTTTTTTTTTTTTTTTTTTGCAGCACAGATGACGTTATCTAATATTATTTATTGTTATAATGAAGAAACGTTATTACTATGATTCACAAAAATGAAAAAGTACTCAATATTAAGATTGGAACATTATTTCAATAATGCACTTACTGAATACTGAGATATCAGTTTGCACTGAAAATTATGTACAATTTTATTCAATATTAATCATTTGGAAACCTTCATATTTTAGTACACAAAAGCCTATTTCTATTTTCTGTGTATGGAGTCAAGATTACAAGGAATGAGGTCTTCTCTATTAATAGAAACTTGTTCTTCCTATGATTTGCGTTTTTATTTCGGAACAGTGCCTCAAGGTAGGGTGGTTCCTACGTACTTTCCTTCTATTCATAAAGAAGTCCTCATATGAATCTAATCACTTCTATTTGCCTTTACAAAAGCGGGAGTCATTCTAGGCCTTAGGTGAGATGACATATTGCTCCTTTGATCTCTGGTTCCTTGGAGGTCACTCTGAAAT
>NC_090726.1:64206744-64211744 GCF_036898095.1 Palaemon carinicauda | reverse complement strand
GTTTGAATGTTCAGTGTTGGATATTTTGCAACCTGTTCGAAAGCTAAAACCTCTATAGGAATCAATTCTGATCTTTAACAACCTCTTGGTAGAGCCTTCGTAGGTCCCAGAGTTATACTTTGGGAAAATATATTGTATACAACATCTGAGGAAATATAAGGACTCAATCAATCTTTTAAGTGGAAAAGCAAGCCAATTGTGAAAGAGTTCTTTTGGATGAGTTTTACTTCCACAGCTGTGAAGTGTTGTTGGATGGTTTCTGTAAATATTTTTTAAGGAAATCTTCATGGAACAAAAGGAAAACTTACAAAGAATTCTATATATTGGTAATTGTAAGTGTTTTTGTCATTTAATAATTTATTAGCAAGTTTTAAATATATTTTGGTGGGAAAGCAGTTTTTTTTTTTTAACAATCATAAATAATTTCTCTATGGAAAGATTTCCCTTTTCTGTGGAGAAAAGGGAAAATAGAATGTTTTAAGATTATAAAAACCATAGCTATAAAAATTTGAAGCTAATCTGGTAAAAGCATTTTTTCTAAAAATCGTAGTACCGAAACACATCTAAAAAAAGGTAGTTTCTTTCCTTCCTCCTTTTCTAAGCTGAACATTATGAATTTATTTTGTGAATTAGCAAAGTTAAGGAAAGAGTCAGCACCGAACTCATCTCTAAATAGAGCAAAGGTATCATCAACATGTATGACATGAAGCAGGGGATGATATCTCAAAGGGCAATTTTCAAGCATGGTCTCCTCCAGGGAGCACATGAAAATACAGTATTGGCAAGAGTGGGTCCCAAGGGGAACACATAGCCATGCCATCAAGTGTATTATTAAAATAAATTCTACTTTTACTTTTCTCCATGGAACATTCATTTTGACTCTACCAAGAGGTTCTTAAAGGTCAGAATTGACTCCTATAGAAGTGTTATCTTTCGAACAGGGTACAAGATATCCAACCCTAACCATTCAAATATATCTAATCATGCTGAAATATGCAAACAAAATGTTGTCAACAAAGATTTTACCATTATTATTATTATTATTATTATAATTATTATTATTATTATTATTATTATTATTATTATTATTATTATTATTTTTATTATTACTATTATTATTCTGATTTTAATTATTATTATTATTATTATTATTATTATTTATTATTATTATTTATTGTTATTAATATTATTTGTTATTATTATTATAATATATATATATATATATATATATATATATATATATATATATATATATGTGTGTGTGTGTGTGTGTGTGTGTGTGTGTAACTTTGTAGGTATACAATTTAAATGGAATAGCTTGCAATTAATTTTAAAATACTTTAAAAACCTCTGAAACAAGTGGCTCTAATCCCCAAAGCCCTAAGCTGCTTTATGAGGGGAAATTCATTAATAAATGAAGACAATCGAAAGTTATCAACCTTGAACGCATGGAATGTCCTGGAAAGTTGCTCGGTCCAGGTGGATGATAGCCACTAATCGCATCCCTGTTAATTGAACACTTAGGTTAACTGCTGACCTGACAATGATGGGAAAGACTTAGTCTGGTGATTGAACTGAAGGAATCTTTCAAGTATACTTATATTACACACGGTATGAAATGTATTGCTTCTTATGTTATTTTAAACATTTTATGTTTAACACCTAATTAACCATGTAGATAGTACCGCCTGCAGTTGGCCTTGTGATTCACAACTTAGATAGTGCTAAATTGTTTTCTTTGGCTTAAGCGGATTTACTCTGCCTTTTTCTCAACGTCTTTTCCTTTTAGTCTCGTCCCTTCTATATCCTCATCTTCACCTTGAATATCTTCCATTTTCATTTCATGAGTAACAGTAATTAAAAATGATGATGATAATTATAATAATGAAAATAATTTTTTCCTGAATGTTCAATATACATACTCTGTTGTCGTTGAGGTACTCAAATGATAATCTCCGGACTGGTTATTAAAGGTTCTTTTTTTCCAATGATCGGGTCCACAAAGCCTTTGGCCAAAGTCCAGTTTACTAAATAATATTTCTTTGTTTTTCTTCATTGTCAGTGTAGTTGTCAACTATAAGCGTGTATCATAGTATTTTTTTTTTTTTTTTGTATTTTAACTGCTACGTTTAGACGTCTATAGTGAGCAGTTAGCTTCAGTAGTAAAGATTTAGGATTTAAGCAAGAGAACTCTAACCTAAGCCAGTGGAAGACCATGGTACAGAGGCTATGGCACTACCCAAGACAAGAGAACAATGGTTTGATTTTGGAGTGTCCTCTTTGAAGATCTACTTACCATAGCTAAAGTCTGTAAGGCCAGACTATTCGGTGTATGTGTAAGACAAGGAAAAGTGAACCGTAACCAGAGAAAAGGATACAATGTAATACTGTCTGACCAGTCAAAGGACCCTATAACACTCTAGCGGTAGTATCTCAGCTGGTGGCTGGTGGCCTGTATATATATATATATATATATATATATATATATATATATATATATATATATATCTATATATATATATATATATATATATATATCTATATATATATATATCTATATATATATATATATATATATATATATATATATATATCTATATATATATATATATATATATATATATATATATATATATATATGCAAAAGAATCACAAGGAAAATGTAAATTGGAAATATAAGTCCTGACTAATTTCATGATACTTCTTCAGAGGACTGATTTATTGAACAGGGTTTCCTTACATTTTATAGGTACATTAAACGTAAGAACATACATTGAGATTTTGTAGAACGACGCTCCAAAACCAGCTACCTGCGCTGTTTCGGGTGTTTCCTGGGCGGAGACCAAACCTCCTTAGCCTCGTGCCAGAAAGGGTCATTTCTGATGAGCGGTAAATTTGGGTAGGTTTCGAATACAATATCTTTATATTAAAGGGATAGCCTTATCCATATAAATACATGAGCAAAATCATACGTATATATAAAATTATATACATATATACCTATATATAAATATATACATAGCCATATATATATCCGCATACTCATATGAGTATATATTTATGTATATTAGTGTATATGTATAGATATGTTAGCTTGCACTTTCTTGATTGCTACATTTTCAGTTATTAGAATTTCTAGTAACTTTGACTTTCCCTTCAACGGATGTTTTTTTTTTTTTTTTTTTTTTTTTTTTTTTTTTTTCGATAATTGACCTAGAATGCTAAAATATTTGTTTTCAATATTTAAGTAAGACATTTTAGCATGATTACGAATATTTGAGTGTTCTGGGCTGAATATTTTGCAACCTGTTCGAAAGCTCACACCTCTATGGGTATCAATTCTGACCTTCAACAACCCCTTAGTAGATCCTACACAGGTCCCAGTTACTCTTTTGGCGATTATATCTATACACTACATCGTATGATATTAAAGAACTTGAAGCGAGCCAATTGTGAGAGAATTCTTAGGGCATTAACCGCTGGTAAATGGTGTTTGATGATCTTCGTAAATTTTTGCCTAAAGAAATCACCATAAAGGAAAGGAAAATCGTTTAGAATTTTAGTTTAGGAACTATGTGTTTTTGGAGTGTAAGCAATCTTGGATTTATAAAGAATTATTTCAGATTGAGAATTTACCGTCTATTATTTACCCCCCCCCCCATTTTTTTTTTTTTAAATAACCAGCAAAGTTCCATGATTTTCAAATTTTACTTCATAGCTAAGTAGATGGCTCAATGACTTTATTGTACTGGCAGCGTTGCCAACAATTTCCCTCTTGCTAATCACAGCGTTACCGGCGGCTGAATGCAACCACCATATGTTCTCCGTAGCATCCCATGAAGTGTACTGGAATCAATGACACCAACTATACTACAAATAAACAATGTTTATGGTTAAAAGTGGAGATAATTAGCCAGAGATTGTGTGAGATAGACAATATTTATAGATATAAGTGGATATCATTAGCCAGATATTGTGTGCCAGTTAGACAATGTTTATAGTTAAAAGTGGAGATCATTAGCCGTAAATTGTGAGACAAATAGACAATGTATATAGTTAAAAGTGGATATCATTAGCTGTAGATTGTGTACCAGGTAGACAATGTTTATTGTTAAAAGTGGAGATCATTAGCCAGAGATTGTGTGTCAGGTAGACAATATTTGTATTTATAAATGGAGATAATTAGCCCCCGATTATGAGATATATAGATTGTGTTTATAGTTAAAATTGGAGGTCATTAACCGTAGATTGTGACACAATGGTTTTAGTTAAAAGTGGAGATCATTTGCCGTAGATTGTGTGACAGATAGGCAATGTTTATAGGTAAAAGTGGAGATCATTCCCCGTAGATTGTGAGATAAATTGGCCAGGTTTTTAGTGAAAAGTGCAGATAATTATCCATAGATTGTGACAGATAGACAATGTTTGTAGTTGAGAGTGGAGATCATTAGCCGTAGATTGTGAGATAAATAGACCATTTTTATAATTGAAGCTGGTGATCATTAACTGTAGATTGTAACAGATGGACATTGTTTATAGTTAAAAGTGGAGATCATTTGCTGTAGATTATGTGACAAATAGGCAATGTTTATAGGTAAAGTGGAGATCATTCCCCGTAGATTGTGACATAAATTGGCCAGGTTTTTAGTGAAAAGTGCAGATAATTATCCATAGATTGTGACAGATAGACAATGTTTGTAGTTGAAAGTGGAGAGCTTTAGCCGCAGATAGTGAGATAAATAGACATTTTTATAGTTAAAAGCTGGTGATCATTAACTGTAGATTGTAACAGATGGACATTGTTTATAGTTAAAAGTGGAGATCATTTGCCGTAGATTGTGTGACAAATAGGCAATGTTTATAGGTAAAAGTGGAGATCATTCCCCGTAGATTGTGAGATAAATTGACCAGGTTTTTAGTGAAAAGTGCAGATAATTATCCGTAGATTGTGACAGATAGACAATGTTTGTAGTTGAAAGTGGAGATCATTAGCCGTAGAT
>NC_090726.1:64186744-64199244 GCF_036898095.1 Palaemon carinicauda | reverse complement strand
ATATATATATATATATATATATATATATATATATTATATATATATATATACACACATACACGCGCACACACACACATACACACATATATATATATATATATTTATATATATATATATATATATATATATATATATATATATATATGTATGGTTCCTTGGTCTGAGCACTAACAAAATATATTATACGATTACGACTCCCGAAGTGTGGGCATTAGAAAATATGTTATACTATGGCTCGTTACTGGGAACCAAACATTTCATTTGATATATATATTTCTACTGGCAAGTTAATCAACCTCTCAAATTCCAAATTACCTTGTTTGCTTTTACATTCAGACTGTTACACTTTAAAACATTAATACACGAATTTTGAGACTGTTAAATAACTCGCAGACAGCAATATATAAAACACTTGAATATCCAAAGGCCTAAACTCGGTAATTACCTTTAGTAATATTAACACTTAGCTAACTCTCACTGTGGTTCTTAACAGGAATCGAGTGGAGACTGGTCTTAAACAGTGATAATTGGCACAATACACTCGTTACAAAAGTAAATATATTCTATGTAAATTATAACACTGAAAAGAATAACAAAATAAGTCACTGGAAAAATTAAGTTTGAACAAAACTTAGAATAAGACAAAATGTTATGATCTGAAATTATGAAAGAACTTGACTTTAAGTATTATATCTGAATAAACCTTAAACCTTAGAAAGGATATAATGCAATGAAAATAATACAAATGCTTGAAATAATTCTGAAATAATACAATGTTTAAGTTTAACTCTAAATGAATATTAGTTAACCCGCTTATTTTACCAATACATCCTGCCTACTGGGCTGTTTACAAAAAACAATATACAATACCAACACTCACCCTGTAACAATGAATTGAGAAATCACCTTTTAGTATTGCATGACACACGATTTGCTTTGGGGCACAGAATCACTTAGGAGTGGACACACTAGAACGCACTGAACACTTCAAAAATACGTTGGTTTGCTACCGTGAGAGAGAGAGTGGGTGGGAAAGGCTGTGGTTCTAACTCGATCTCGATGTCTGTCTGTCTCTGATCTAACCCAATCTTTGGTCACCTATATGTAAAATTTTGGCTAAGTCCAGAAGCTCCATATTATTTGGGAAGTGTAGCTTCTGCCTAAGGGAGTCAGATTTTACAACTAGATAAAAATGTCAAGAGGCGAAATCAAGGGTTTTAGGCAATTCTCAGACACACCTCAACGCACCCGCGAAACAACTCTAACAGCTAGCTCCGCCTACCTATTGTCCCCGAAATAAAAAAAAAAAAAGATAACATCCTCTCACCGGGAATTCTGGAATTTTCAAAAGCACGTGTCGCAGAACATTCTCTCTCTAAAATGACGGAATACTTCATAAAATATAAAATAACATTACCTAAGTCCTTGTTCCTATCTTACATGAATCCTACAAAACTTTCATATTGAGTACGTAAGACTTCTTAGCAAACGTACATGAAATGAAAAGTTAATCAATTAAAAAGAATATGTAAATTACACATTTTAACTTGAATAAAGAATATAATGAAATTCAAGACGAAAGTCGTACGTAATTTACATAAAGTACTTATATCTATATGAGTGGGACTCATTTTATGGGCTGGGTATCATCTCTTCAATGCACAAATGAAAACAATACAAATAAATATAAATAACATTGTTAATAATCTACGATATTTACTCTACAATACACCAGTCTCGTAAGTATATATATATATATATATATATATATATATATATATATATATATATATATATAATGTATACACATATATACACATGTATATACACACATATAAGTATATATATATCTATATATATATATATATATATATATATATATATATGTATATATATTGATATATATATACAGATTATATATATATATATATATATATATATATATATATATATATATATATATATATATATATATTTATATATATGATCCATAAAATTAGTTTGAGGTAAAGAAATCGATTAATTGTTCCCTGAAATAAGGGAAAATTAATTCGAGAGTAAGCATATAAAGTTTACCTAGTGTCTCAACTAACTAAACTCAAATTTTTTATTAGTTGCTTGTACAAGAACTTCGGAATTTTATCGACCAAACTAAAATAATGACTAAAATATTCTTTATGAGGAAATATAAGAAAATGCACTATTTTCATTTTGGTTTACTGTAAATACCTCGAGTCTAATGTAATTACCTTCGCCAGAAGATTGTGCTTTGATAGGCGTGTATTAATTCATGTTTGTATATTTGTGTTTCGCATGACTCAAAAACTATTTGACCGAAGCTCATGAAATTTTGTGGGTTGATTGGGCATGATCCAAGGACAATTTGAGTAGATTTTGGGTATGATTGAGTAAGAGGCCAAGGTAATGAAAAGGTAATGAGCGTCTTATTGCTATGTCGTGGTAAAATTTTTTTTCCTCATGTGCATGAAACTTGTGCCAAAATTTGCATAATTCAATTGGCTATCTTGTGGTTTGAGGTTGATTGTGTCAAAGGTCAATATAAAGGTAAAACACGTCTTGTTGCTATATAGTGGTCAATTTTTATTCTTTTTGCATGAAACGTGCCAAAAATGGGCATAATTCAATTCCCAACCTTGGGATATACTACATGATAAAGTGACGTCACTACTCTTATTGGCGGTTAGGGTTCAAAGGTCAGCGGTGCCAATGGACTTGCAAAAAGTGTAGGTTTCGTCGTACGTGGCAATAGCCATCCGATTTGTTTGCATAACCATGGTAACAAATGTGGCGTTGGCGAAGTTTGCGCTCTATCTAGTTTGAAATGTAGAAAGTTGAGGCAGTGCTCTTGTGAGGAAGTAACTTAGAGCGTGTTAGTTTATCATTAGCTATACAAGAGGAAGTCGGCACATTTTAAGAATCAGTCCGTTTAATGTAGGCACATTTTATGACGTTGGATATTTGTTAAGGGTAGCCAGGCAATATGTAGCTTCACGTTGAAACTTTGCAGGTGAAAGGTAACATGTTTAATGATCCAACTATCAAAAGAGTCTACATTTTCAGATAGAACGAAGACTGTGTTCCGTGACAAGCGTTGGAAACTAATCTGGAATCCAGAGGAAGCAGTTAACGGCTACTTGTAAATTAATATTCAAAATGTCAGTAATTAGAGTTTAAATTCCTCTAAATGTTTGGTTAATTTTGTGTATTTCTGTAATGAGCGATACAAAGAGAGGAGTGTTTTAAAATTTTTAGTGTCCCATTTCGCGAACTGTAACCTTTTTGTTTGTCCGTGTTTCTGTTTACCACATGTGTTCTAAATACCAATTTAACCTTTAGTAAACTAATAATATCCAGTTATATTTTCCGGTGAGTCAGACTAGAAATCAGAGTAAACTATTGCAGATTTAGCAGTCGGTGTTCATTTAGCAACCTCGGAAAATGAAATACTAATGATATTTACAAAAATAACTAGAAATGATAGTAAATTGCCAAATATACATGAGAATTGAAGCGAAAATGTAAATAATTGTAGCTAGAGATATAGCGGTAGATATGAACGGGATTTCAACGAATATGTATATATAAAGTAATGGAATATTGGAAAAGAATTTTCAATATGCTTTTCTAAATTATGTAAGTTAATGTTATATGGCAAATGAAATTGCGTTAAAATATATGCCATTTTTTCTCCTAAACGGAAAGTTCTGTAATTCTGAAACATAATTTTTCCAAAAGAATGCCTTAAATGATTTCTCACCCTCGTAATGCGAAGTTGGGAATAGCTGCAGTATATCGACATAACTTCATGGTTAAAGGTTGCAATTTCGCCGAATGATAAACGGTAAGGAGTTCGGGAGATAAAGAAAAACGGATTAATTTGCATCTCCCGAAAGTTATTTTTTTCTGGTTTCATTGAATTAGGTTGAAGTTTCTCTGTTGCTTCAGCAATAATGTTTAGTCAGAATATGGCTGATCTTTTAATCCTTTCTTCACCGCCAAACATAAACAAAAGATCAACCTTGGAGCGTTTTTGCTTAGGGATCCCTGGCTTTGTTGTTACCACTGACGTTAGAAAACAAGACTAAATTATTATAGTATCCTATTTGCTTTTACTCTTTGTTTTCACGTCTTGTTAGCCTACCTAAAGTTGATTGACCTTTGGGAGCGTTCTGCTCTATTGACAGATGTACATTATCCTCATTAGGGAATATGCGTAATGGAAAGCTGCTGCTGGATTACCTCCTGTTGCCATCAATCACCAGACTATTAACTGTACAACATTTAGAAGGGCCGAAAGGGGCAATGCGCGTGGATTGTATGTTGTAGAATTCTCTTACTTTTTTGTAAACGGTGTTAGATCTCCTAAATTATTATTTTCTTTTTTTTTTTACTGATGATTGTGTTGTGTTAGTAGACATTTCTCTTTTTAAATTACAGTAGTCATTCCTCTTTGGTGTTTAGATTAAATATTTAAAGGATTGTTCGGTTTTCTTTTTTTTTGGTCTAATTTAACGTAATCTCTCGAAGGGTTTTGAGATTCCTTTATCATTTTTGTATAATATGGCACTGCGATTTACACTATAGTTATGCTGCCAGCTGTATTTGATACTTGCACCTCTTGCTCCCCTTGGGAAATATTTTCTCACAATAACTACTTGAATGGGATTAGCTATTCCTGGGATGGCTTTTCCAAAGAACAAACTGAATGTCCCTCTTTCTTGAATATTTCTTCTTGAATATTTCCCTATTATTCATTTTGTCAATGAAAGAGGCCACATTTACCTATTATAAATATTTGAGATTATGATGATATAATTTAGAATTGTTTTCTTATGGATTTCGAAGTGTGAAGTTATCCGTTTTATTCCACATCACATTACAAGAGTTTTCATCTTGCACTATACTTTATTAATTCGAAGTGTATGATATGATGGTACACACAACTACTAATTCATAAGAACATCCTAAGTACCTTTTCAAATGTAAATAATATTAATCGAAACAAATAAAGGTGTTCAATAGCTATATTGAGTAATGATACTACATCATATTCACTACTGAATAGCGGTTCTTACAAATTATTTTAGTGATAGTATGGTATATAAATTATAGCTCTGAATAGTTTATATGATTTTGAGTTTTAGATTTATGTTTCCTCAATGATTAAGACATTCAGCGCTCCCAGAGTTGGGTGTACTCCTTGGTTTCTCTCTCTCTCTCTCTCTCTCTCTCTCTCTCTCTCTCTCTCTCTCTCTCTCTCTCTCTCTCTCTCTCTCTCTCTCTCTCTCTATTTTAATAGTCAAAGTCCCACGGGAAGTAATTTGTAAGTTTTTCTCTGAAAGAGTTTGATTGTTCAAGCAGAAAGATATATCAAAGTCACTTGAAAACTTCAATGCATTTTCTCATTTTGCAAGGGATTGAAATTTAATCTGTGGTTGCGTAAATAACTCTGCTTATAGAGCCACGTGACGCTCTTCATGGATTTGTGTATTAATGGTTTGACCTCCATTTCATGACGTTAGTAAAGGGATAGTTGAATTAACTTCCCTTCATCAGACTCTAATCGGAGAGATTGCCTTTAAGCTAAATAGCTTTACGCTGGGTCAGCATGAAGCTGTTGCAAATTGATGATGTCAAAAGAGGCAATCAAGCGTAATTAGTGATTTTTTTTTCTGTAAGATTGATAGGAAAAGAAATGGCCATAGCCATCCGTCCTGTTTGGCTATATATATATAAGCAATCCGTAAACATTACGTGTGACTGTTTACAAAAATTTTATCGAAAAGCAAGTCTTGCGACAACCAACAGGTGATTAGTAGAGAGAGAGAGAGAGAGAGAGAGAGAGAGAGAGAGAGAGAGAGAGAGAGAGAGAGAGAGAGAGAGAGAGAGAGAGAGAGGTGGGGGTGGGGCTGATGTCGTGAGGTGAGATCTGAGTGATGGATTAATCTGTCATGCTGGTTATCGTACGTGGAGTAGACCTACTGTATATTAACACAACATGCCTGCCACGTAAGACGCGGAGACGTAAGAAGGAAGTTTCCCTGAGGTTTCCCTTTCTCACCTGTGATGTTATTTTCTTGTCTCCAATAGCTATTGTTCATTCTATTTTGTATTTAAAGGAACGCCATTGCTTGGTGTGGATGGTACAAAAATGTCTGTCTGTTCTCTATGTCACTTTCACTATCAGGCGTTTCCCTTCTTTATGATTTCTGTATTGAGTGAAAAAAAAAATAAAGACTGGGTAGTCTTTAGTGGTTTCCCAATTTAAGAAGATTAGTGCGTTATTTGTGAGAATACATTTTCCTCAAATTAAATATCCAGCTGTCTATATTTTTGGCCATTTACAATTCATCGTCTAAATGTACAAATATTTTAGATGTATTCATTGTTTAAATGTGACGAAGTATCGGAAAAACTTCTCTGTTTCGTACCTGATTCACATAAACGAAGAACTGCATCAGTTGTTGTTATATTATTGAAAGAGTTAATTAGGACTCTATGCAATTGTACTGGTCTCATTTTTATGCTATAAACATTTAAAAAAAAATAGGAAGTCTTTATATACTTTTAATTCCTTTTATTCAAGGGTTTGGTTTTCGGCGGCAGTATTCTTAAGAAATCGAAAAGCGATCAAAATACTGATTATCTTGAACTTTCTTCAATCTAATTTCTACGAAACTAACCCATAGCACAGCCACTTTTTCGAAAAAAGAAAAAAAGAAAACGCCCTCAGAACTTAAGAACGGGCTGGAAAAAAGCCCACAGGGAGACCAGATTCTACAATCCTAGATAAGGCAAGTCTTTATTACTGTAGCGCCTAAGTGGAAACATCCAACTAGTTCTGGAAATTATATCTGAACACCAGCCTACTGAGATGACACGGATCATTGTAAACTTATTTTCATGTCTTTTCACTAAGAATGGAAGAGGATTGTTTACGGTTAGATTTTTCTGGGAGTTCAATTTTATTTAATTCATCTCTGCTATTCAAAACCACTTGCTTTTCTGTTAGCATGCTGTCAAGTACAGCGAACCGAATGTCCCTGAATGAAATGCCTTTTCAACGCCACTATTAAAAGCTATCATTATGTCCTAAATTAATGGAGAAGCACTTTTCGATAAATTGAGAACAGACTAACAGCGTTATATGGGTTTCATATTCGATTATATCCCCATATACCTTATGGCTACTTAATTGTTCAAAATTGCCGTGTATATTGCTTATATTATCCATGTAGTTGCCCTTCGAGATCCGTTATTGGCCTTTTATTATCCTGTTTATTGCTGGGATTTGCGTTTGAAACAACTGGTATTGTTGCCATATTGTATCGTTTAGTGAAAAACCATTTAGACGTTCATTGCTTGCCTCGCTCGCACTTATTTTGATGGTGTCTATTCACAGGATGCATTGACCTTCAATATTGCATTTCTTGCTCGTAGTAACAGCCGCAATCACGTTTCATTTAAAGGAGTTCCAAATAAAACTACCTATATCGTCCATTTGGAGTTCCTAATGACAATGTAATGTTGCTTAGTTATTCATATATACAATCTAGTGGCTTATATATATATATATATATATATATATATATATATATATACACAGTATATATATATATATATATATATATATATATATATATATATATATATATATATATATACACAGTATATATATATATATATATATATATATATATATATATATATATACACAGTATATATATATATATATATATATATATATATGTATATATATAATATATGAAATATATAAAGTAACTGTCTATATTTTTTCAAATAAGCTACATATACCTTTTAATACCAAATTAGCCCTGCCTCGGGATCGGTGACCCAAGTGGAAGTACATTGTTTATAAGAATTTCTCGTTGGCCAAGGATTCTAACCTAAGCCGAGTCAAAATCGAGGCGACAGTCAACTGCTAAACCGTCAAGCCATAAAGAGAGATAAAGAGTGGATCCCGATTTTGCAATATCTTTGACTTATTTAAATGAATAAGAATTACGTCTGTTGAGTTTTGGTAATAAATTATCATAAATTTGTCAAGTGTTACAAACTCGCCAATAAAACCTCAATGGCGGAGGATGGTTGATTTGGATTATAAGTACAAAATCTGATTTAGATTGGAATGTGCTTGGAAGTGTCTTAATCAACCCTTTTCTCTCTTAATGGGCTGTTGGTATGGTAGTCGACTGTCACCTCAATTTAGGCAACGCTGAAGTTCGAATCTGTGGCCGACATGAAATTAAAAAAAAAAAAATTAAAATAAAAAAATAAATAATAATTTCCACTTGTGTCTACAATCCTGAGGAAGAGTGAATTCGACATTGATGTATTTTGGGGTTTATTAAAAGAAAAAGATAAAATAACGAACTTAAGTGAAAAAATTTTCATGTATGTAAATATTTCTGTATATTATATATATATATATATATATATATATATATATATATATATATGTATGTATGTATACATATATATATGTATACATATATATATGTATATATATATGTATAGATATATATATATATATATGTATACATTATATATATATATATATATATACGTTTGAGAGAGAGAGAGAGAGAGAGAGAGAGAGAGAGAGAGAGAGAGAGAGAGAGAGAGAGAGAGAGAGAGAATATATATATATATATACGTTTGAGAGAGAGAGAGAGAGAGAGAGAGAGAGAGAGAGAGAGAGAGAGAGAGAGAGAGAGAATCCCTTTTGAGCGAAGTTGGCCTGAATTGATTCCGGTTTTAGCCAGATCATGATGCGTTATCTTGTTAATCCAATTACAGACTTCCTGGACTAGCATTTATGGAACGCATACAATAGATTTTCTTTTTCTTTTAATTCTCATCTGGTATAGAAATGGCGTGATTCTCTTTCACATGTGTGTTGAAATCTTTGGCTGCATTCAGTATGCATGTATGTTCCCCCTACCCAACCGTTCATGTATATATGGATACATAAAAGAGAAAGAAATTAATATTTTTTGTGTTTTCACTTTTATACTGTATGAGCTATTATCTGTTCAATTGTGGCTGCCATTGAAGCCCTTGTTATATTTCTGTTAATATCCGCTTTGCATTCAGGATTTATACGTAGAGAAATTTTGTGGATGCTTATAGAGACACGCATTTATATAAGATTTCTCTCAATAATCTACTAGTATTTTCGTTAGTTCTAGTTAAAATGTAATCGTTTTAAAGTGTTTTATACCATAGTTCTCAGGGTGCTTCTTATTGTAAAGTAGTTTTACAGACCGATAGGTCATATTTAGAAATGTTGCGGTACCCCTTCCCCCTATGTTAGACAGGGTTTTAAATGAGAGGTGGAAATTCAAGGAAGATACCGTTGGAGCGATTGAACACAGGAGGAAAAGGATCAAAGGGGACCGCATGAAAAGTAAAAAAAATCAAACATCAATGTGGAAATGTTAGTACTGTCGGTATCTCTGTATTTTGCGTCAACTTAGTTCCAATTCTGCTTCATTCACCTTCAAAGAAGTGTGCGAGGCGCCAGTTGTGTAATAACTGAGAGTCGAGGTGAATGCAACTGAACTTTATTAAACAGACACCGAGCTTAAATACTCGGACTCGGAGTAAGAACGTCACAAAAATTAAAAGAAAATTAGGCATGAACTATCAAGTTTATACAGGTTGGTTTATTAACAGTGCTAAAAAGAGCGAGTGATATGATAACAATTAAAACTGTTAAAATGTAGGAACGTGTATGAAACACATGCGGTACAGAAGTCTCGTCAATTATATGTTGATCTTGTACCAACCGTGTGTCACACGATCGTACATAGTAACGACATTTCATTTTGTGTATATATTATGCTTGTATCTTCGCTCTCCCCCCGCGCTGATAAGAACCTGAAATAACATTGTTTTTCTCACCGTTAACTGTTAACCGGTGCGTTGTCGGTTGAACATGAAATTGCCTGCTATGTCTTTTGTGCCCTTTTTGCCTGGAGTTTATGTATACAAAAACGGATATTCTGTAATAAAGTCACTCAGTTACTTTCATCCTGCCTTTGAGTCACAACCTTCTCTCGGCCCGTCACATTGGTGTGTGTCCCTCCCCTGAAAATGACCCACCCTCAGGGAAATGATCGGAGTGGCAACAAAGCCGACACCCTTATCACCAATGTGACGGGCCGGGAGAAGGTTGTGACTCAAAGGCAGGGTGAAAACAACTGAGTGACTTTATTACAGAACATCCGTTTTTATATACATAAACTCCAGACAAAAAAGGCATAAAAGACATAACAGGCAATTTCATGTTCAACCGACACCGCACTGGTTAACAGTTAACGGTGAGAAAAACAGACATGTTATTTCAGATTCTTATCAGTGCGAGGGGAGAGCGAAGATACAAGCATAATATATACACAAAATGAAATGTCGTTACTATGTACGATCATGTGACACACGGTTGGTACAATCTTCTTGCATGTAATGTGGTCTTCACCTTAATGATTGCTGGCTCATTTCATTTTAACATTTTTGTTCCGCTATCATTCTTTCATGTATTGGGTTCCCGTGTTTTTAAGCTTAGTACGTTCGAGTCATGTTCATAGGCAAAAATAATCCTCTTTCATTCTCTCTACTTGGCCAAAACTCTTCATTATATTTACGCATATCACTTCGTCGTGTCCAAACAGTTCTTCTCAAATCTTAATCGAACTAAACTTGAAGATTTATCTCTACCTTCCCCTTTTTTCTCCTTTCCTTCACATTCAACATCCATGCGATCTCTCCTAAAGAATTAATTTGCTCAGCACTGCCCGTATACATCGCTGTGTTGCCTTCCTGCGCGTATCACTTCTATTTCTCTCCTTCAAACCTCCGGATACATCCCTTGTCTCTCCTACTCGATGATGAATATCGTCTTTCAATCTATCCATATTCGTTACATTGGCTCCTGTATTGTAGTGCATACAGAAGGTGAATCCATATGCATATTTTTGTAGAACGCATACAAAGTGTTTTCTGTTCCGCTTCAGTGTTGCAGCGCAAGCGCTCTTGATTCTATAAGATATACAGCTATCGTATTTTGTTTCTGATTTAAAGAGGCATCACTTGTGCTCTTGGCTAAACGAAACATGGCTATAGATTTTGCAGTAATACTCTATACATTCATATTTTGCTCATATGCCAATACAAGAAAATATATTCTAGTTTAGGCAAAACGAATCCCTCGACGCTGATTCTGTTGAGACACATTTAAAGTTTTCGAGGTTTCAAATTTGGAGCATTATTGCATTATTTTCCTTACGTGCATATCTTGCCTGGCCGTTCAGGACCAATTATTCTTTGACGTTCCGTACAACTACGCTCTTTGTTCTAGTTATAAGAATTATGCTGTGGATCTCTCTCTCTCTCTCTCTCTCTCTCTCTCTCTCTCTCTCTCTCTCTCTCTCTCTCTAAGGGTATATGTATATATACATATATATATATATATATATATATATATATATATATATATATATATATATATATATATATATATATATATATATATATATATATATATACGTTTATATATATACATATATATATATATATATATATATATATACCGTATATATATATAAACTTCCAACTGGGCTTCTCAAGGCACAAAACGTTTAACTTGCCTCCACAAGGCACTAGAAGAGTTAGAAGACCCAGGCCTACATGACTAAGGATTATGAGGCATGAAGTAGGAGAGGATGAATGGAGAAGTATTGATTTAAAAGCTCAAGATTTAGAAGACTGTCGTCAAGGGGGGTGGGAGATTATATATATATATATATATATATATATATATATATATATATATATATATATATATATATATATATATATATATATATATATATATATACATAATATATATATATATATATATATATATATATATATATATATATGTATATATATATGTATATATATATATATATATATATGTATATATATATATATATATATATATATATATGTATATATATATATATGTATATATATATATGTATATATATGTGTATATATATATATGTATATATATATATATGTATATATATATATATGTATATATATATATATGTATATATATATATATATATATATATATATATAATATAAGAGAGAGAGAGAGAGAGAGAGAGAGAGAGAGAGAGAGAGAGAGAGAGAGAGAGAGAGAGAGAGAGAGAGAGAGAGTGAATCCTAGGTAAATACATTTCATTGTTCACTCCTGTCTTGCACTCTACGGCATTATGATTATTTAATCATTTCCATTCTAACACATCTGCCACACTATTGACCTTCGTTTACTTGCTACCAAATTTTTTTGCTTTCTATTTTACCGGTATTCCTGTTTTAGTTCATCCACCTGATGTCCACCCTTTTGTAACTTTTACTCTCTCTTCCCCTTGGTACTGAATGACTGCCCCAGGTACTGAACCGAA
>NC_090726.1:64151744-64181744 GCF_036898095.1 Palaemon carinicauda | reverse complement strand
AGCCAACCAATCATGGTGATCTACACCTCCCGCGTAGGCATTGTAGTTTTTCAGAACATTCGTCTGAGGAATATCACCTTTTATTTTTACTGTACATCACCCAGCTCTCGATTTACCTTTTTGATTGGCTCAATAGTATCATAGTTTATTCCAACGGATACACACTTGTTGTCTGACCATCTCACAAAAAGGTTTTCTACATTTATATCAGATATATAGTCATGGGATCCACCTTTCTTTTCTCATAGTAGTTATTGGTCATAGAGGACACTTGTAAAGTCTTTTTACCAAGGTCCTAAGATGAATCAACAAATCATACTCAGTAAAAAAATTGTCAAACGAAACAGAATGAGCATTTGGAACTTTTACTGCTTCTAACATCAAAACAACGTTTGTTCTAAGTAACAGATCATCGTTACCTTCATCATTAGAACTTCCCACAATACAAAAGAAATTATAGCGGTAACCTGAAACTACACATACAACCCAGAATTTGCATCCAAACCTGATAGGTTTACCTCTGATAAACTGCTTTAGAGAATTGTGACCAGAATATTACGCAATCATTTCATCCACAGATATACATTCTTTAAATACTCCGAATTGTTGAAATGTCTTCTTGACTACTGACAATAGACCTAATTTTGAACCATTTGTCATTTTTATTGTTTTTGGCTTTATCATTGTTGCTAAAATGTATAACACTTTTCAGCAACTGAAAACAGTTTCTTGACATTGCTTTCTGAATAACAGAGACTCTAAAATCTTCTTCACTTGACCAATAATCCCGTTATGAAGGGACTTTGTGATCTCCAGAGAATAGCAATATACCAATGGACGATTTCAGTTCATCGATACCCAATGTAATCTCTCATTTATTTTTATATGAACTTGCATAACGAACTGAGTCCTTTAGATTGTGCTCATATATGCTAGGAGTCATCAGTTTCTTTAATAGTTTCAGAGGAAATAGATTATGAAGGTTCTCTTTAATTTCTTGGAAGTATTCCTCATGCTGTTCTGAATGCTCTTTGGCATTGCTATTGTACCGCACGTGTATCATATACGCTCGTAAACTAACTGAGAGGTGAGGTGAATATAACTAAACTTTATTAAACAGACATCGAGTTTATATACAAGGACATGCGAGCAAAAACGTCACAAAAATTCTAACACTAAAACATGAGCTAGCATGCTTGCAAAGGTTAGTCTGTAAACAGTGCAGGGAAGAGAGAGAGAGAGAGAGAGAGAGAGAGAGAGAGAGAGAGAGAGAGAGAGAGAGATGAGATGAAAAAGCAAAACCATTACAGTGTATGAGCGTTTATGAAACTTGCGGTACACTATATTCAGGATTTCTGTTTCCAAATGGGTTCAATGTTACAAACTTTTGGTTTTTTTTCTCTAAGATTTAGCAGAACCCTCTCTGTCTTTATTATGGTTTTCAATTGGCAGTCGGGTCACTTTAACTTCTAAGGAACCAGGTACATCTTCAACAGAAACTTCATCAATAATGTCTTCACTGATATCCTCCTCATCGGTCAGTTCATCTATATCATGTGGTAAAATAATGGCATCAGCATTTCAGATTGCTTCATCTTGATTCTCCTGAAACAGGATTTCAAGTGCTTGCGCTATTGTAAGCGCAGTGTTTTTCTTTGTCATTTGTAGTGAACAAATTAACATACATATAAGAAATAAGATCTGTGATATCATTACAGTAAATAGCATTATATATATATATATATATATATATATATATATATATATATATATGTATATTTACATATGTATATATATGTATATATGTATGTATATATGTATATGTACTGTATATATACATATACATATATACATATATATATATATATATGAATATATATATATATATATATATATATATATATATATATATATTTATATATATATATCTATACATATATATATCTATATACAGTATATATATATATTTATATATATATCTATATATATTTATATACATATCTTTATATATTTATCTATATACAGTATATATATATATATATATATATATATATATATATATACATATATATATATATATATATATATATATATATATATATATATATATATATATATATATATATAAACATACTGATTATCCAAGGAAAGAACTAGACTAATACGTATATGTATTAAAAATCTCTAGAAGCTCATCTATAACTTTCATTTGTTGTCTGCATTTTCATTGAACATTATCTTAGTTTTATTCCTATTCATTTTTAGTCTTACATTTCTGCTTTTTCTATTCTAATTTTCTATCATTTGTAATTCATCTCATGTTTCAGAAAACTCATCTATGACATCTTCAAATCTTTAAGTTGTTATGGTATTCCACATTAATATTAATTCCTACGATTTCCCAATTTTAACTAAAAAATTCCTTCCTGGCATGCTGTGAATAATTTAGGAGAGATGGGGCTCCCTGTCTAACTCCTTCCTCAATGGGCATTTTCTCACTATCTTTATGTAATATATATATGTATATATATATATAATATATATATATATATATATATATATATATATATATATATATATATATATATACACCCTTAGATATATGTAGATCGATATATACACACAAACTCTGTTGGACCTGGTGGCATACTAGTTGAGGTGTGGAAATGTCTGGGAAGAGAGGATGTTAATATACCTCGGTATCCTTTTAAAGAGATCTACCATCAAGAAAAATGCTGGAAAGCTGGAAAAGTAGTATTATGGTGTATATATATAAAGGAAAGGGTGATATGTAGGACTTCTCAAAACTATATTGGGATAAAATTTATATTATACTATGAAGATATATAAACGAAATATAAAAGAAAAAATAAGATATGAAACGACAGTAAAAGAAGCACAATTTGGGTTTATGCCAGGAAAGGGTACAGTATTGAGGGAAACCATTCAAACCATGCAGAAAGACGGAGGGGACTACATCTGGTAAATATTGGTTTGGAGAAGGCGTTTGATTTGGTTCCTAGGTAAGAAGTGTGGAGATGTATGAGAGAGAAGGATGTTTCACGAAAGTATGTACAGTAAAAGTACTCCAGTGTATGTATATACAGGTTACCACCCAAGTAAAGAGCACTGTGGTGACAACAAGGAAGTTTAGTGTGCGGGTTGGTTTACATCGTGGTTCTACTCTCAGTCCTTACATCTTTGATTTTGTAATTTTGTGATAGATGTTATTACAGCATTTGTTAGAGAGGAAGTCCCCTGAAATATGATGTTTGCTGACAATGGTGCTGTTGTAGGCCTGACTAGGGAAGGGGTGGAAAGGAAACTAGAGATGTGGAATCAAGCTCTGGTAGATCGAGGTTTAAGGATAAGTTGGGGCAAGACAGAATATCTTGGGATGGGAGGAGAAGGAAAACAAGGTGCTGTTAAAATGGGTTTAGATAACATCAAGCGGGTTAACACGTTCTAGTACTTTGGGTCCTGTGTGACGGATAATGAAGGCATGGATACGGTGTTCTTGGATGAAATGGAGAATCTCATTGGGAATAGAGCAAAGTTAAAAGGATGGTTTTATGATAGTATATTTAGACAAGCGTTGGTGTATGGAGCTGAAAGTTGGTCAATAAAGAAGGCCTGAGAAAGGAAGTTAGAAGTGGCAGAAAAGAAAAAGTTAGATGGATGTGTCGAGTCACGAGAAGGGACAGGGTTAGGAATGATTATATTAGAGGGACAGTCTAAGTAGAAGTGTCGAAAACAATTAAGCAAAGAAGACTACAGTGGTTTGGGCATGTGTGCTGAAGGGTAATGAGAATGGAAATGGATGGAAGAAAGAGAAAGGAATGGCTAAAGCTCAGATGGATAGATAAACTTGCAAGTGACATGCTAGATAAAAAGGATTAAGAGAAAAGGATGGCCAGGATAGAAGAAATCGGAGAAGGTTTATACAAAACGGCTACCCTCACATATAGATGGGTAAAGGCTGCTATCAAACAAGATGCACACACAGTTGCTTACAAGGGAGAAAGAGAGGAATTTCTGTTAGGTTTTAGATGACCTCTGCAAAAGGAGCTCCCGTAGCCTTCACGACTGACACCAACAGCTGTTCCAAAATACCTGTGGGCGGCACTTTTTGGGGAGATTGAATTTCTTGGCTAATTAGTGGGAGATAAGTAACATGTCGCCTAATTTGGGCATTTTGCCTCAAAGTTGGCCGCCCCACATTACTGGCTTGCAGTGCACCGTGCTCAGCCAATGTGGACGTAGGTGGTACAATAACCATGCAGTATAGCCTAATCGCCTATGCATTGTGGCTTTTTCGCCTTTACTGAGATTTAAGCACACTACCCTGGCAAGAGTAGTGAATAATCAGAAGTGGAGAGCCCGTATTGTGCAAGGAGCAGTGTTACCCTGACTTGCAGTGCACGGTTCTCTGCCAATATGGACGCATGTGGTATGTACAATCAGCACTCGGCGTAGCCTAATAGCCTAAACATTGTGTTTTTTGGCTTTGCTGGAATTTGAACCCGCAACTCTTGCAAGAGCGATGAATAAATGTGTCACAGATGGAGAGCCCGTGTCGCGAGGAGCTTAACGGTACTAATTTGGACGTCATGGCATGAAGCATTTGCCTGCAAATGGGACGTATATTGTCCATACGGGGTCAGGAAAGGCGAAATCTGGGAGGTCACGTGCCCACTTGGCCCCGCGTAGCACGCGCCATGTACGAGGTAGCCACGTGTCACCTGCTATAATCACACGGATGGAGGTCAATATTAGACTACTCGTTCTTGAACAGGGTACGCACAAAGTGGGCCATTTTTACAACAGTACCAAAATGTCATAATTTTCCACTTACCCCCACGAATCTCTGGAATGAAAGACACCGGTGGGCTCAAGTCCCCCATGGATAAACGCTCTCCCCAGCAAGTGTGCGTACCACACACAAGCATTAGGTCCCATTACTATCCGTAGGATGCTAGTAGCCCCAAAGTTGGGGTTATTCATGTAATGCATAATCCCATATAGGGGCCACATGGATGCATGTACACGTGCATGTGCACCACCTGGTGGTTGGTGTGAGAAGCCTGTTCTGTCCCCTCACCGACTACACCGGTTTGGTGTCCCCGGGTTGCACCGTTCGGCCCCCACTGAGTCGCCATTGTGGCCGTGTCACGATTACCAGGAGTACGGGTGACGACAGACGCGCACGTGGCATGTGCAAAAGATTTATCCCAGAGATGCGACCCATGGCATGTGGTAGGCGACAATATGTCTTATCCCCATCGGAAGTAAAAACGAGATCCTACGTTAAACGTCCCATTGACTTGACATAGGAAATTTCAATTGGCCGTGGCACGTGATTTCGATTTTTCCCAGGGTAGCCACCCATACTTGCAAGAGCCCCGTCCCCCGACCCCAAACCCTAAAATTGTTATGAAGTTTGAACCATAAGTTTTTGCTGGATTCTTAATGACCAAATATCCAACACTTTGTGTTTTTTGCCCTTTGGAGAGGTAGCTCCGGTTGATTTCAATAGAAACTCAAATGCTAAAGCATATGATTTTACCTATCGAATCTCAACCTTCGGTTATTTCATCATTTAGTCCCACAAAATATTTGCCGTAAATATTAGCCTGGCATTTAGGAAGCATGCGGTCGACCAAAGCCATACATTCATTAAAGCACTCTCTCTCTCTCTCTCTCTCTCTCTCTCTCTCTCTCTCTCTCTCTCTCTCTCTCTCTCTCTCTCTCTCTCTCTCTCTCTCTCTCTCTCGTATTAGAACTTGAGTAATATAAGCTTTATCAAGAATCAAAGTTTTCAAAAGTTCGTTAACATCTAATTAGCCCCTACATTAATTATGGAATGCCTATATCGAACCATGCTTTTTATCGATAGATCTATTATTCGGTATATTGTCAAAGAACTGAGAAGTTACCAGTAAATTGGAGATTAAAAATAACTATTTGAAAGTTTACGCTAGATCAGATTTACTCAGCTACCGATGACGCCCTTTAAATTTCCCAAGTCTTCATCTCACATTGATAATTAGATTACACTGGGCAAGCACATATTTCATCATCCTCAACACATCATCATCCGTTGGAACGAGGGATGTCAACTTTTTGCCCGTGTCTTGCACACAGGGCTATACAATATTATTCAATTCTGGGGCGGTGCATGTTGGATTCTCTTGCTGAGGAATGTGATGCACTTGGTCGTCGGCATCTGTATGTACGGCTTAGTGGCCCTCTAAGGTGCTGTACAGCTCAAGCTTTTAAAGAGGGGGACCTAGAATAAGTAGCCCTAAACATTGTCAATTCATGACTTAACATAGATATCTAGCCCTGTACGATCAAGCATCGCAATTTGAGGTAAGGGAATAATAAATCCTTAGCTAGTCACAGGAAGCTAAAACGTGGACACTCCAAGGTCAGACTACTGCAAAAACTGCAAGCCCGCTCAGGAGAACAGCACTAGTTGCTAAAAAACTTCGTAGATGCAATACAGAAAGGGCTATAATATGTGAGACATGCCTCCTGGGGGAGAATTCTCACTAAATTGTGCTAGGGATGTATTTATTTTCAGAAGAAGCCTATTGAAGATTTCTCCTAGGATTCACGGTGTGTGTTATGGGATTAAGGACATACTCACAAACCAGCTTGAAGGATTCATAGGCATCAATGAAAGACTTTTATCCTAGCATACAACTCTAGCGAAAGGGCGACTTTTGATTGTCATCAATGCTGACGTCCCAACATTGGATGCTGACGAAACAACCAAAGATGACTGAGAGATTTCAATTATCAATTTGGGAAAAGTATGGTTGTTTGAGGAGGTACTATAGGTCATCGTGGCACATGCAATTAAAGACAATCTCGAAGGGAATAACTCTATTGAATTTATGATCGGAAAGATACTGGATACAACTTTCATTAGTAGAGAGAGAGAGAGAGAGAGAGAGAGAGAGAGAGAGAGAGAGAGAGAGAGAGAGAGATCTATAGTGTGCTTAAAAACTATGTTAATTGATAGTAGCACATGTACAATAAACAGTGTGGCATGTTGACTTTAGATTCTGATTTTCTCTCCATACTGTAAGATTTCGGTTTCAATGTTATAACTTCAAAGAAGGGAAATTAAGAACGTTTGTTTTGTGATTTCATTTCTGTGGGGAGGCTATTGTTCCTTATTTTTTTCCTTCATAAACAGCACCATTAGTCTACTTATATTAATAATTCCCGTTCATTCCGGAGATCACACAAGGTGATTATGCATATGGAGGGGGACATAACATCAGTCCAATAATCCTTTCAATATATGTATTATAACTTGACCCTAATTGGACGTTTATTGTTATTTAATATATTAATTTTTTATTAGGTTGTCCATTTTATTACTTTTTGTAAATTCTCTCCGTTGAGCATGTCACAAGTCACGTTTTATAGTTTATATAATGACAGATTTATTATAGCATTGTTACTGTTCTTAATATCTTTTATATTTGTATTCATTACTTATACATTAGTTTGTGTGCTACTTTTTTATTTCCTTTCTTCTCTGTTAGAAACCTTTGGGCTTGAATCATTCTGCTTTTCCATTCAAGGTTGTAACTTGGACAGTAATAGTAGTTTACTTCTCATTTAATATGATATAAGATGTTATCAGTAAGTTGAACACATAAGAATCCCAGAGAGAGAGAGAGAGAGAGAGAGAGAGAGAGAGAGAGAGAGAGAGAGAGAGAGAGAGACTGCTTGTTAAAAATCATAGGCGCCGTCGTACACTTCCTTCCATATCATTGTTGCACCACGGTGTCTTTGTTTCATGTGGTCATTATACTTTGATATGTGTTTCAATGTTTATTATTGTTGAATTAAGTGGAAAACACTTCTTATCTGGTCAAGTGTTTACCACTGATTTTTGGATATTTTTATGAAGATCGAGTTTATAAACAAATTTATTTCGTTATCCTCATATCTTAGCGGCTGTCCTTAAAATGGCCTTGAACATATGTTTAGTTGGTTGTAAAATGTTATTTCTGTGTTTTCATAGCTGGTGTTTTTAATCCATATTGGTGAGTTACTATTCAAATAGATAGCGACCGAATTTACATTTATTTCACAAGAAAAAAATCCTATTGAAGTATGAGCTTTCATATCTTGTTAATATGACAAAGCCCGAGGTTAAATGTATCAAATGACTTACACTACTATCAAGTTAACGTCTCCCTTCAGTTCCGACGCAGTTGATGGTGCTACATTTCCTTTGTAACCTCAATTAGTAGCCATTTTTTACTTCTTCTTTTCATCAGACAAATTTCTATTTTCTTCATGATCATCACTGTAATTCTTCTCTTATATCACTCTCATTTTATGATTATTTGAAAGAATCTTTCGAAGACGACAAGACTTTCTTAAGAGCAGTTTCAGGTTTCCCGTTTCTTTTTCCTTGCGGTTCGAATGACCTGGGGTTCATGGTCAAACGAAACCTTTTTGCTATTCATAGCTTCGAGCGAGAAGTTAGCGTTTTGTTTCTACTAACTGTTTTCTGTTCTTTGGCATTCAAGCCTATAAAATAAAGTCTTTGCGAGTAAGTGATATAGTTTAGAAGGGCTTCATTGAGTAGGCCTACCTAAGTACTTTCCTTTAAAAAAAAGTCATACCTTTTATATGGTGCGAAAAGGTATTTTTCTAATGAAGATGAACTCTGGACTTAAGAGACGGAGACTTATATTCAGTAGTGATCTCTCTCTCTCTCTCTCTCTCTCTCTCTCTCTCTCTCTCTCTCTCTCGCTCTCTCTCTCTCTCTCCTATTTAAAAGGAGAAGATCGGGTCTTTCTCTCCCTCTCTATCATATCTGAAGAGAAAAAATCGGGATCTCTCTCTCTCTCTCTCTCTCTCTCTCTCTCTCTCTCTCTCTCTCTCTCACACACACACACACACACACACATATCTAAAGAGAGAAAATCTGACTCGGCGTTTCCTCCGGAGGTTTTACAATCATTAGGAAATGTCAACAAATTCATTTCATTTCATATTGATGAAGTACAGTAGCTGTTGACCTTAATTCGGACAATGTGAGCGAAAAAATTATCTTATATATTTTCTTCATCTTTTATTTACGCAAACAAATATCTCTTACAATGGCTCTTTAGATGTAGGTGTAACAATTGGCTGTAATTAATTACTTAGATCGAGAATTAAGTTTTTTTTTTTTTTTTTTTTTTTTTTTTTTTTTTTTTTTTTTTTCAGTTAATGTATTCCCAACTCTTTATTGAATAGATTCATTAGATGTTTTTTATTCTTTAAAGAGATGAGTAATGATATGGACCATTGATCTAATATTTTCTTCTCCAAATTTTGTAGAGTATAAAGCTTGAACAATTGCAATATGGTTGCCTGTTGGTCACGTCCTTTCCTGGCGATTGCCAGATTGGAGTCCCGCTCAAATTCGTTAGTTCCTCTGGTCACTGCAGCCTCACCATTTTTGTGATCCAAGGAATGGGGTTTATGGGGGAGCCTATAAGTCTATCTGCTGAGTCATTAGTAGCCATTGCCTGGCCCTCCCTGGTCCTAGCTTAGGTAGAGAAGGGGCTTATGCGCTGATAGTATGTGCTTTATATATGGTTAGTCTCTAGGGCTTTGTTCTGCTCGCTTCTGCCATTCATGAACGGCCTTTAAACCTTTAAACTTCCTAACTTGAAGATTTGGAAGGTTTTTTTCCAACAGCTAACAGACTGAATTTTTATTTAGATTTGTGAGAAATTCTCCTTATATTTTCTTTATAATTAGGGCTTACTTCATTAATGAAAATGAACATCACTTTTGCACTGTTTATATTAGTTTCCTTGGTGCCTTTTCTCTTCAATGTTCTAAGAGATGACATCCATTTCCTTAGTCCCAACTTTGCAGCCTGAATGTTGAAAATTGAAATAGATATGAATTGATATGTTTGTGTTTTCATTGTTGACTGAGGAATGATTGATTGATTTCAGGTCAAAATGACAAACGTTGAGTAATCAGATAATCGTGTCGAGATATTTTATAATTCATGCAGGTGGATTGGAATTTGATAGTTTCCTTGCATTTTAGTTATTGATGTGCAAGTGTGCACGAAAATTCTTCAAGGATTATTTTTGATTTTGTAATTTTCGAAAAGTTGCTCGTGTAAGCAGAAATCTTCTGAAATATTTTCAAGAATTCTTACGTTTAAACCAATAGGAAACATCCGTCTTGTATGACCCGAGGACAGAAAAATGGTTAAATCTTGGACCAGGGTCCTCTAATGTGTGGGTACTCGCTATGTACTACAATGTCTCATCGTATCAATTACTGTTCGATGAGTATGCCTTCTTAGAGCTTAATTTCCCTTTAACGAGGCTTCATGATGGAGGGTATCCGATATTCTTATCAAAGGTCAATGATATGGCCATGATATCGTAAGGCTCACATTTTACTTCTCCAATTTTCAGAGGTAAACAAGGCTTAATACACTAAAGGTTTTGCGCTTTGGGCATTCAGGATTCAACGTTGTTCTTAGCAAAGAGAAACTTATATCCTGATATTATTATTACTGTTGTTGTTGAAATATCTAGAATGTGTAGGAAGGTCTACAAATAGCAGGTATGTAGTATTCATGCCTAAACATCATAGCGTAAATTCGAAACGGAAACTGTATACATCTATATGGATTTGTGGGGAAAAGATATAGGGAAACGGTTGTTAAGAGAAGATTAGTTTATGTTGTTTTCAGTTAAGCTTTTTGATTGCCTAACCAAGTTTTATGCATTTATCTGTACACAAACGTTCCAAAGACAGTCCTACTTATGTAGACAGGAAAAAATTATATACACGATATAATTATGTAATATATATATATATATATATATATATACATATATATATATATATATATATATATATATATATATATATATATGATACCGAATTCTACCTTTGGAATATATATCCACTGGGATTCATTCATGATGATAGCTTCTGGCTGGGCGGAGATTCGAACCCCTGCCACTCGGCCGAAACCATTCATGCGAGGACTCTACCAACTGAGTTATCAAGAGAGATTATTAGTATATGACAAGTCACCGTACATATTCCTGTCAAATTCATAAATCTGTTCTTTGACTTGAAATAAACCTATCTCACCATGATAGCTTGATTGTGAGTTTGCAACACGTGGTTATTTAAGATGATTATGTATCAATAATACTCGTGCTTTTTATCAATGTGAATATCAGCTACACCGAATTCTACCTTTGGAATATATATCCACTAGAATTCATTTATAATAATAGCTTCTGGGTGGACAGAGATTCGAACCCCTGCCACTCAGCCGAAACCATGTCTGCGAGGACTCTACCAACTGAGTTATCAAGAGAGATAATTAGTTTATGACAAGTCACCGCACATATTCTTGTCGAATTCATAAATCTGTTCGTTGACTTGAAATAAACCTATCTCATCATGATTGCTGGATTGTGAGTTTGCAAGACGTGGTTATTTAAGATGAATATGTATCAATAATACTCGTGCTTTTTATCAATGTGAATATCAGCCACACCGAATTCTACCTTTGGAATATATATCCACTGGAATTCATTTATAATAATAGCTTCTGGCTGGACAGAGATTCGAACCACTGCCACTCAGGAATATGTACGGTGACTTGTAATGTATGTATATATATATATATATATATATATATATATATATATATATATATATATATATATATATATATAAGTGAACTGTACATATGTTCATATGTGTTGATATGATATTATCAAAAACACATGTGATTTTCATAAATTCAAATATCAAGCCAAAATTACTTCTCAATATCGAATTTGCTCTGCCTTGGGATCACAGACCAAAGAGGGATTTCTTATTATAGGAAATATTTATGCCCTGGCAAGAATTCAAACGTTGAAAAAGTTTAGATTTTTGCGTAGACAGAAGTACTTATCATGAAAGTAATATACCCTTGCGTCTCTGATCCAGAGTCAGAGTACATTTCTATAGAGAAAGGTATTTGTGGGGTGATATTGAATATTCATATGTACACATACACGCACACACACACATACACACACACACACACACACATATATATATATATATATATATATATATATATATATATATAATATTCTATACTTATAGCTTGAAGAAACCTTTTCATCATACTAATTAGCAAAGAAGGAGACATAGAAGACCTGAAAAATTACCCCCCAATAAGTTTATTCTCCGTAATATATAGAATATTTATAGAGATCATATTAGGCCGAATAAAAAGACAGCTAGACTACCGAGAGAGCAGGCAGGCTATAGAAGTGGGTATTATAAAACTTATATGTATGGCATTTCTATAATATGAGAAAGCTTTTGATTTTGTCAAAATATCTGCAGTAATGAAAGCCCTTCAAAAACAAGGAATAGCAGAATCTTATGTAGAACACTTGGAGATATCTATACAGGAAGTACAGCAATCCCATAACTACATAAAGTTAGTGAGATCCCATATCCCATAAAATATTCACAGTGTGTCTAGTAGAAGTTTTTAAGAATTTGGATTGGGAAAGTGTAGGAATTAATATTAATATTAATGGGGAATACCTTAACAATTTGCAGATGACATAGTTGTGTTTCAAATGGAAGATTTGAATGGAGAAAGCAGAAATATAGGACTGAAAATGTATATGAGTGAAACTAAGATAATGTGTCTAAGAAAATACAGATGGACTAAAAATAAGAGTTATGGACGATCCTATGGAGATTGTTAATAAATATACGTACTTAGGACAGACAGTAAATGTTTCCCCATGACACGAGACCGAAATTAAAAAGATAAGAATGGGATGCAGAGCATTTGGTAAACAAAATGAGATTATGAAATGTAAAATACCACTTTCTCTAGAAAGAAGATTTTTTAATAAGGTGGTCCTACCAGTATTAACTTGTACATCACAAACTTGGAGCCTTACTAAAGCCTTAGTACTTGAGCTAGTTATAACTCAATGAACTATGGAAAGGTTGATAATGGTAATAACATTGCAAAAAAAAAAAAAATGATAAATAAATAGCAACATGGATATGAGAGCAAAATAAGGTAAAGGATATTCTAACAACTTGTAAGGAAAAGAAATGGCAATGGTCAGAACATATAATGAAAATTACAAACAATAAATGGACATTAATGATAACAGAATGGGTCCCTAGAGATTGTAAACGAAGCAAAGGCAGGAAGAGAAGATGATGGATTGACGAACGAAAGAAGTTTGCGGGCGTGGACTGGCATAGAAAGACCATAAACAGACGCAAGTGGAAGGAAGGGTCTGAGGCCTTTGTTTAGCAGTGGACTAGTAACGACTGATGATGATATATTACACACACACATGTAAGAAGGTTTGCCAATGCACGAGACACCCATTGAGACACTGCCGCTAGAGAGTTATTGGGGTCCGTTGACGGGCTAGATAGTAATACATTGGACCCCTCTCTGATTACGTCTTATTTTCCAATGCCTACACATACACTAAATAGTCTGGCCTATTCTTTACCTATTCTCCACTTCATAAATTTGACAACACTAAGATAACCGAAAAATTCTTCTTTACTCAAGGGGGGGTTAACTACTGCACTGTAACTGTTCAATGGTATGTGGTAGGAATTCCCTGTCTGGACTCTGTCTAGTGTGGACCTACTACAAGAAAAGACATGTCTATTCATGTCTGGGATGTGGCCAATTTTCATAATCACGCTGACCAGTGCGGATTGGTGATGATGGGAGATTTCCGTATGATCGGGTACAGCAAACCAACAAAGTATGGGTGAGCCTGACTTGTATAGCATTGCTGTCATGGTGATATGCAAATCCTTTCCCCACGTTAAGGTATTCCCAAATAAAATATATATATATATATATATATATATATATATATATATATATATATATATATATATATATATATATATATATATGTTATTAGATTTTATTCTAAATTTTAACATTCTAAAAAATTTTAATTTTAGAGTAATTTCCTATTATTATTATTATTATTATTATTATTATTATTATTATTATTATTATTATTATTATTATTAGCTAAACTATATCCCTGGATGAAAAAAAAAAACAGGATGCCATAAACCCAAGGGCTCCAGCCATGAAAATAGCCCAGTGAGGAAAGGAAATAAGGATACATAGAATAGTGTGACAGATTCTGAGGGTACCTTCAAGCAAGAGAACCCTAATCTAGGACAGTGGAAGACCATGGTACAGAGGTTATGGTACTATTAAAGACTAGAGAACGATGTTTGATTTTGGAGTGTCCTTTTACTAGAAGAACTGCTTAGTATAGATAAAGGCTCTCGTCTACCATGACCAATTGGAAAGTAGCCACGGAACAATTACAGTGCAGTACTTAACCCCTTGAGTGAAAAAGAATGGTTTGGTTATATCATTGGTGTCAGGTGTAGGAGGAAAGAGGAGAAAGTGTAAAGAAAGGGCAAAACCATTCGATTTATGTGTAGGCAAAGAAAAAATGAGCAGTAACCAGACAGGTATCCAATGTAATACTATATGACCAGTCCAAGGACCCAATAACTCTTTAGAGGTATTATCTCAGCGGTAGTATTTTTCTCTGTTGTTCTCCCTAAAGGTTGGATTCAAGGGAAAAAACCCGACTGTTGGGTCCGTGTTGAGTACATCATATTAAAATGCATTTCATGCTCGTACTCTAAACTACTATTTGTAGATGACGTCTCCCTTACATAAATATTTATATCTGCTAGACACTTCATATTTCCTTGATTTCAACACCTCTTTATAGGTCTCCCATTCCAGAATCCTCCCACGACTTTAAAAATTTCCCACCATTTTCATTATCCCATTACCCTGATGGCAGAACTTCTTAAATCACTCAGTCGTGCTGGTAAAGTAAAAATATCTCTTTCTCCTACATTCACTTCTTATATACTTGCATTAGCTTCCATGTTTTTTTTCTTTTATTTTCATTTAAAAATTATACTTGCTTTCAGGAGTTTGAACATGGAGTTTGAAGAAATACTTATTTCTTTCGTATTTTATCATGATAGCCATGCTTCTTGGATTAATATAATTAAACTACTCCTGCTTTTCTTTACATACACAGGCTACTTTGTAAATTATCAATTCTCTCATTCGGTCATTGAGAATAAGATTTGCTTCACAATCGGCAGTTGAAGTCAGATAATTCTACCCTGTCAGTTAATATTCATCACCTCCTCTTCTGAAATTTCTTTACTCACGTAAACTACAGCTACTAAGCATTTACTTATAGGTTTCTCCTCATTGGATTCGACAGTCTCCTTAATATTACCAGTCAAACTCGTAATATCTGTGGAAAGTCGTTATTCCAATATTCCATGAACAACTGTCTTTCTAAAGACATTATATATTACTTACAGTTGTTTCTTTAACTTATCTCACAATTCCTTGCTTGTGCACATTAATCAGACGTGAATATATTATTGCATTTGTTAACGCTTTAGCTTTGGATTTCACCCACTTACTCTTTTTTTTTTTTTTTTTTTTTTTTTTTTTTTTTTTACATATTCATGTGGAATCTTGTTAACAAACATTTGGAAGTCTGGATACACACCCGAATATAGATAAGGCAACACATTTGTTGCATATATAGATAATGCTTCTCTCATTGCATCAATTCCATCTTTTGAACTTAGACCTGTGGTTGCTAAATGCCTAAATAGAGATCTTCTCTGGCTAAAATTGGTGCATGGTATGATAAAAATTACGGTAGGTTGAACCCTAACAAAACTCAATGCATGACTGTAATTAGGTCAAGGTCAGTGGCTCTTCAACAGGCATTGCCAGTGTCTAACACAGTAGAATGCATTTAAAAATATAGCTGTGGTTCTTGATATTGAATTTACGCTTCCGAAATGCTTCGGGTCTGCTTCATCTTCAAATGCACCCAAAATCGGAATATTGAGAAAGTTTTAAGTTTTTCGTGGATCAATGTATCCAAAGGAATTTTTTTAAATTCTTTCATTCTGCCATGTCTTTAATATTGTTCTTTGTAGTCTTCAGCTGCTGACTCTTCTCTTAATAAGTTGGACAAAACTCCTGCTGTCTTAAATTCCTAATTCCTGATCTGGATACTAATCTCTGGCACCGGCGTGTTGTATAAGATTCTACATAATTCTGATCATCCTTTGCATTCATATCTTCCGAAACTATACCATCCAGTGCACACTCTTAGGTATGCAGTTAATTATATCAGTCTTGTCTTCTCCATTTTAAGGCTCGATACTAGATATTGGGAGTTTTATTTCAGCTCGGACCAAATTGAGGAAGGAGTTTCCTAATCGAGTGGTTTAATCGGTAGAGCTTCAAAGTTCAAACGTGTTCCATGTTTTTGTTGCATAGGTTAACATAAGTCTTGTTCAATAGCTTGTATATGAATTATTTATTTATCGTTGCTACTAAGCTAAATATATTTTATAATATTTGATCAATTTTCATTTATAGTTTTTTTTTTTTTTTTCGCATTAGGCTGCTTTCCTGCCTGTACCACTTGAGTTTGTAGCATTCTGCTTTTCTAATTAGGGTGGTACCCTGGTAAGTAATAATATATACATACATACACACACACACACACACACACACATATATATATATATATATATATATATATATATATATATATATATATATACATAAATAGTCTGTGCTGCAGTCGCATAATGACGATTTCCACTGGTATATGGTCTTACTGCTCCCACGAATAGAGAATGGTTTTCCTTTTTTGTTGGGTGGGGTTATATAGGTTGAGACATCAGCATCCAGTATCTTGTTACCCAAGTAGTTACTTGGTGATCATGATAATGTATGGCCAGTCGCTAAGCATATCTCTGATCCCTGCTTCTGCTTTTAACGCCTCCTGTAAACATTTACATACATTTATCTCTTTACCTGTCTAATTTTAGTGCATTTTGAATGTAAACATACGTGTTTGTTGAATATATATATATATATATATATATATATATATATATATATATATATGTGTGTGTGTGTGTGTGTGTGTATGTATGTGTGTGTCCAGCGCCCAAGCCCCTTCATCAAAGTAAGAGGAGGGAGAGCCAGGCTACGGCTGTGAATGACTGAGGAGGTAGACCTTTGGGCTCCGCTACCCCTACCCTCCATCTGTAGCTCACAAGGATGAAGTTGCAGACGCTACTAGAAACTATTGAGCTTGAATGGGTATGTAGGACGTTTCCAATAGGCCACTCAACAACTACTCTTGTCAATCGATTTCTTAAAAATTCAATAAATATGCAAATAAGGACAATCCTATTCCCTTCTATTCAAGTTTGAAAACAAGGGCCTCATGATTCACATGGTCAAAAGTAGCATAAAAATGAAGGTCAATTAAGGACTTTGGTTGTAGCATTCCCCCCAAAAAAGAGCATCACATGCGCCAAGGCTTTTCTTTAAAGCCAAATTGCAAACGAAGAAGACATGATTCTATGATATTGAAAGGCATTTGTACTATATATAGCATAAATAGATTTTTATATTATATGTATGTATATATATATATATATATATATATATATATATATATATATATATATGTGTGTGTGTGTGTGTGTGTTGTACCAACCGTGTGTCACGATCGTACATAGTAACAACATTTCATTTTTTGTATATATTATACTTGTATCTTCGCTCTCCCCTCGCACTGATAGGGACCTTAAATAACATGTCTGTTTTTCTCATCATTAACTGTTAACCGGTGCGGTTGTCGGTTGAACATGACATTGTCTGATATGTTTTTATGCCCTTTTTGCCTGGAGTTTATGTATATATAAACAGATGTTCTGTAATAAAGTTACTCAGTTACTTTCATCCTGCCTTCTTAGTCACAGCCTCTCTCGGCCCGTCACATTGGTGACCCTTGAAGTCGACTCGCTCCTCCCGCCTTCCACCCCCCGCCCCTCCGTCATTGGTACTATGGCGGACTCCACGGAAGTTGGCGCGCCCCATTGAAACTTTCGTCGTTCGCCAGCAGAGAGGCGTTTGCTTGGTTTCAGCGCGCAGAAGTCCAGTTCCGCATCAAGGGCGTGACTTGCTCAACCACCAAAGCAGATTATGTTCTCGCGGCGATGCCCGAGGAAACCTTCCCGGAAATATCCGACTGTCTTTGTGAACAAGGGGACACCCCAATAGTGTATGTCTTCCTCAAAACATACCTTTTGCAGCAGTACTCGCCGTCGCCAGCCGCCCGTATTGCAAAGCTTTTTCAGCTCTCTCATCAACCATTGGGGGGCCAAAGGGCTTCTCTCGCCCTCAGGGAAATGACCAGTATCGCTGGCCTGCAACCTGCCGCAGACGGCTCTCCTCATGAAGTGAACCTACTTCGTGCCCTTTGGATACGCCGTTTACCCGAACCTGTACGCGCTGCCATACCCGATGTTGATAGTTTACCAATAAAAGACTTGATGACCAAAGACGACGTCCTTATGGACAACCACTTCACGACCTTCAAGACCTCCATCAACGCCTCCATTCCTGACAAAGAGGACATCTATTCAACGTCAACCGAAGCTGACGTGAATGCCATAGGACATACACGCCTACCCTGTGACGAGCCGGAGCGGCGGCAAAGCCACCTATCACCCACCACTCGCTCGTGCCTCAACCAACGACTTCTACAGCCACTTACTACTGCCCATCGGTTGCAGTTTTGCTACTACCACTACAGATTCAAGGCAGCCGCGAAGAAATGTGCCGAGGATTGTCAGTGGCCAAAAAACGTGCAAGTAGTCCATCGCTCGTGGCGGTGGCCTCCCGTTTTTCTAATCTTTTCTTCTTACATGATGCAAGAACGGGCGTGTGATTTTTGGTAGACACGGGTGCTTGTCGTTCTCTTTTACCAAGGGAACTCTTCAGGACACGACATACTCTTGTCTACGTCTGCCGATGTCCGTATGAGAGCTGCCAACGGATCTGCGATACCCACCTACGGTTACGAGAACCTCACATTATCGTTCGGAAACGATAAATTTAATTGGAAGTTTCTCGTTGCTGACGTCACATTGCCAATCCTCGTTGCTGATTTCCTCTCTCATTTCCACCTTCTGGTCGATGTCGCCTACCGACGATTGGTCAACGCAGTCTCATACTTGTCGACACCTCTTCAACCCACCCCCTCCAACCTCGCTCTCCACACCAGCGCACCCACGGATGCCTACGCCCATCTCACGTTGTACTCGGATGTTTCCCGTCCAGAACTTCGCTAAACATCCACGGCTCCTGCCAAGCATGGTATTTATCACCATATCAAGACGACGAGAAGCCCAGTCTTTGCAAAATTCAGATGTCTGGCACCGGAATGATTGGCAGCCGCCAAACAGACGTTCGCCGAAATGGAGGAAATGGGCCTTTGCCAAAAGGCCTCCAGCCCATGGTCGTCACCCTTACACATCGTTCTGAAGAGAGACGGCTCCCTCTGTCCGTGCGGGGATTACAGGCACCTGAACATGCAAACAGAACCGGATCACTACCCCCTCCCAAACATCGCCGACGTGACCTCCTACCTGCACAAAGCGAAGGTTTCCTCCACACTCGACCTCCTGAAGGGGTATTATCAGGTGCCTATGAACCCAGAAGACATCCCCAAGACCACCATCACCACTCCATTTGGTACATACACCTTTAATTACTCCTGTTTCGGCTTTCGTAATGCTGGGGCCATTTTTCAACATCTCATGGATGGCATCTTAGGGGACCTCCCCTTCTGTGTATGTTATGTGGACGACATACTTGTGTTCTCTTCCTCAAAAGAGGAACACCTCCATCACCTGCGCATCGTGCTCGACCGCCTGCAACAAAACGGCCTTGTAGTCCGGTACGACAAGTTTACCTTTGGTGCCAACGAAGTGTCGTTCTTAGGGCACCGCATCACTCCTAAATGAGTGCATCCCCTCCCTGAGAAGGTAGCAGACGTTCAGAACTTCCCCTCGCCCTCGACCGTCAAAGCTCTGCAGGAATTTTTGGGCATGATCAACTATTATCACCGTTTTCTGCCGCCACTCTCGCTCCCCTCTACGCCTCCCTCAAGGGCAAGCGAAAAGACCTGAAGTGGGGTCCCCTTCAAGAAGCGGCCTTCTGCAATGCAAAGAAGGCCTTATCAACCGCTGCAGCTCTCACTTTTCCTATCCCATATGCCCCTCTTCTTCTCTCCACCAATGCCAGCGACATCGCTATTGGTGCAGTTCTCGAACAGGTGGTCAACGGCTCGCCCCACCCATTGGCCTTCTTCAGCAGAAAACTGTCCAAGGCAGAATCAGGTTATTCTACCTTCGATCGCGAATTACTGGCGGTGCACTCGGCTGTCTGTCACTTACGCCATTTCTTAGAAGGTACGCCCTTCGTCATTCGCACAGACCACCTGCCTCTGGTGCACGCCTTCACTCGACAGTCTGACGCCTGGTCCACCCATCAACGCCGACATCTCTCCGCCGTGGCTGAATACAATTGCACCCTTCAACACGTCCCTGGGAAAATGAATCCCGTTGCCGATGCCTTGTCAAGAAACACATTGGCTGCCGTTCAACTGGAATTGGATTACAACGCCTTGGCTGAAGCCCAACCTCAGGATCCAGAGTATCAAGCATGTAGGACATCCTGCTCATCCCCTCGTTGGGAAGACATCCCCTCGACGACTCCAACACTACCCTCCTCTGTGACGTCAGTACTGGTAGACCGCGACCTTGGATTCCTGCTCCCATGCGCCAACAGGTGTTTGATTTCATTCACGGCCTTTCACATCCCTCGTGCAGTTCTACTGCACAACCGCTGAAGACGAAGTTCATTTAGTACAGCATTTCTAAGGATGCTAAGGATTGGGTCTGTGCCTGTACTTCTTGTCAGGAGTGGACACCTTTCCTCAACCTCAGCGTCGTTTTGCCCTTATTCACATCACAAGGACATTGTTACCTGTTTACCGTCATCGACCGCTCCACTCGTTGGCCTGAAGCCATTCCCATGGAAACTGCAACATCCGGCTCATGTACATCTGCCTTACTCTCAGGATGGATTGCAAAATTTGGTATCCCTGAGCATATTACTTCTGAGAGGGGTACCACTTTCACCTCTCAATTGTGGACATCATTAGCGAATATCCTGGGCATCACCCTACATCAAGACAACTGCCTACAACCCCGCTGCCAATGGAATGGTTGAACGTTTTCATCGCACCCTCAAAGCAGCTTTGATGTCCCGCTGCAAGGATTCCAACTGGTTTACTCAGCTTCCCTGGGTCCTCCTGGGACTAAGGACCACTCCTAAAGACACCCTCGACGACTCGGCAGCTGAAATGGTGTATGGCAACCTGTTGGTCATCCCTGCCGAATATTTTCCTTCTGCAACCTCCGACGACGACCTCCAGCGCATACATCACGTCGTGGGAAAGTTTACTCCATGCCGCCAGACTTACAATCCCCCAGCGAAGCATCACATACCGACAGACTTGCACTCTGCAACGCACGTCTTCCTACGCAACGATACTAGCAAGCCACCGCTAACGCCCCCTTACACGGGCCCTTTCCTTGTGATCCGACGCAGTCCGAAAACATTCCTACTAAACATTCGTGGCAAAGAAGACTGGGTCTCCATTGATCATCTAAAACCTGCTTATCTCCTGCCAGATGACTTGCCTACAGTTCGCCTCTCTAGATCAGGGCGCCCTATTTAACATGTACAGTATGTTATTTTTATGGGGGGATGTACCAACCGTGTGTCACATGATCGTACATAATAACGACATTTCATTTTTTGTATATATTATGCTTGTATCTTCGCTCTCCCTTCACACTGATAGGGACCTGAAATAATATGTCTGTTTTTCTCACCGTTAACTGTTAACCGATGCGTTTGTCGGTTGAACATGAAATTGCCTATTAGGTTTTTTATGCCCGTTTTGCCTGGGGTTTATGTATATATAAACGGATGTTCTGTATTAAAGTTACTCGGTTGCTTTCATCCTGCCTTCTTAGTCACAGCCTCTCTCGGCCCGTCATTGTGTGTTTGTGTGTATGTGATGTGTATATAGGTATGTATGTATGTATATACTGTATGATAAGCACATGTGATTATATACAAATACATATTTTTATATACATTTGTATGAACTATTTTATATATAATTATATATATATATTATATATGAATAATACAAAACTTCATTTCTGGGTTATCTTGTCATATATATATATATATATATATATATATACATATATATATGTGTGTGTTTGTTTGTGTGTGCTGTGTATATAGGTATGCATGTATATATGATAAGCACATATAATTATATACAAATATATATGTTCTATATACCTACATATGAAATACTTTATTGTATATGTATATATATGTATGTGTATTATATAAACAATAAAAAACTTAATTTCTTTGTTAGGTTACCTTATCATATATATATATGTATATATATATATATATATATATATATATATATATATATAAATATATATATATATATATATATATATATATATATATATATATGTATGTATATATATATATATATTTATATATATATATATATATATATATATATATATATATTTATATATATTTATATATATATATATATATATATATATATATATATATATATATATATATATATATATATATATATATATACTGTATATATGATATCAAAAACTTCCTTTCGGACAGTGATGACGCTTTCTTGGGAAACTTTCCATGGAAAAATGGAAAACTTATCCTCGTGGAATTCTGATTACGGAGTTGGTAATTCTTTGAGACCTTCTCTCCGGGATTTTTGAGGATTGATTGAACTCTCAAACACAGCCAGTCGTCATCTCAAGTTTTCTTATTTTCTGCAGCAATATCTAAACATGGCCACTCAAATGATAACCTTAATGGCGGATCAGAATTTCTTTTTGATTATTTGACTGAGAGTTGGTGCAAGGATATAAATAAAGATTCCAATTTATTTTGTTGTCTACGCTACTGGAATGTATTTGTGACCGAAGAAACTTTCGATCTGATGTTAATGTAAATAAACTTTAAGTTATTGTATGTCAACGCTATCGTTAAGCAATATATAAAAAATGCCTTTTTATTTATTCTTGTCTAAGTTTATTTCTGACGATCCGTTTTCCGACAGTAAATCAAACAAGAAGAAATTATTTAATGTAGTCCACTGTAGCTATGACTCAAAGAGCTATGGCTCTTTTGAGTCCTTTTAAAATGAACCCCGAAATGTTAATAGGTTTCACATGTGGTTAAGAAGAGAGAACCAGCTGGTGGGGGACCAGCGGCTTTTCTCCTCTTTCAAAGAATAGAAATAATTTCTTGCAAATTTTTTCTTTATCAATTTTTATTTTATTTGAGTTTATCACATTGGATTGATTTTCTGTATCATATGTATTACGGTTTTGAGATGCAATAAGGAATGACCGGGTGTCAAGTAAGATATAGGATATTTTATATTGGAAAGGAATACAAAGCTGTTTAAATAGGTCAGAGTGGAAGTTAGTCTAAACGGGTGGTGAAGGGTCTTGTACTAAAGTGATGAGATATAGTTTTTGTAATAAAATCCTACTAATATTTCCTCTCATGTCTTCGTTTTATTAATAAGATAATCGCATTAAGGTTCACTCCAAACCCCTCCCCTTTCCCCCGACAAATATGATGTTAATCATTATAACAAGTGTGAGAGAATAAATTTAACTAAGATTTGTAAATTATATGATTTACTGAAGCCGAACTCGATGGCAAATCAGAGGCTAATTGTTACCACTTAAAATCGATGAATTATTAAGTGATAAACGATTCATTGCTTCACACATCCTTGGAACTTACGGGTGAATTTTTTTTGTCCACCGCAACTCCATTAATGTAATAGGTCCTCCCAAGATTAAACAATTTGCTAGTAGCTTGAATGGGGTCCGGAGAGTGCAATGGCGGAGATGGTGATGGTTAACATTAGTATTAATATTTCTGAAAATTAAGTCGATGCAGTGTGATCTTGGAAATATTTGGTGTTGAGATAAAATAGTTTAGGAAATCTTAAGCTGTCAATACTTTTATGATAAAACTGTTAAGGTCAACAGTATTTTAAATGTAATACTGCTCTATGTTTTTGACATTTAATTTAACAATGCAACTTCCGATAAGTTGAATGATTAAGTCCTGTTATATGTTTGACAAAAAATGCCCCCTGTTTTATCTAGTCTTAAACAACTTGCAAGGTAAACGCCATTTCTCATTATGTTAGGTAAGAATTTTCTTCCCAGCAGAAAGTTCATGTAGCCGAGATCATTTTATATCGTCAGTTAAAAAAAAAAAATTTTCTTTTTAACATTCATCAAACTGTATGATTGATTTGACATCGCAAAAGCTTCAAAAAGAATATACACTTTATTATCGTTTATAAACTTGGCAAACAATTAACGACTCCTTATTAGAATTTTTTTTCTGTATTCTATTTTTACTGAAATGTTAGTGTTGTAACTTTTCATTATATGATTGACCTGAAATAATTGTAATGGGATAATGAAGCTATGAAAATTAGTGGGCACGGATAATTAACATTTAAACCTTAAATGCTTACGATAACTTAAATATTAAAACATACAAAGCAGCGGTTTTATATATATATATATATATATATATATATATATATATATATATATATATATATAGGTATGGAAGATGAAGTTAAACATCAGGTACAGGAAAGGCTGGAACAACTGGAGAGCAGCCTCAGGAGTTCTTTGTGACAAAAGAATACCACTGAGATTAAAAGGAAAATTTCATAAGACGGTGGTAAGAACATCAATGCTGTATGGAACGGAAACAGCAAGCATGAGGAAGACAGAGGAGAAGAAGATGGATGTAGCAGAAATGAGAATGCTTAGGTGGATGTCTGGGGTGACAAGAGAGGATCGGATGAAAAATGACTACATAAGGGGGTCGACAAAGGTGGTGGAAATATCAATGAAAGTGCAGGAAGGTAGGCTGAGATGGTATGGACACCTGATGAGGAGAGATGAGGACCACGTTGGGAGACATACTATGGAGATGGAGGTTCAAGGAAGAAGAAGAAGAGGGAGACCAAGAAAGAGAAGGAGGGACTGTTTGAGAGGAGACTTACAGGAGAAGGGAATTGATGAGGCAGAAGCGCAAAATAGAAAAAGATGGAAACGGCTCATCCGCAACGGCGACCCCATATAAAAATGGGAACCAGCTGGGAAGAAGATATACTGTATATATATATATATATATATATATATATATATATATATATATATATATATATATGTATATGTATATATATTATATATATATATATATATATATATATATATATATATATATATATATATATATGATAAATGTTTGCACATTTAGACGTGTTTTTCATATGCAAATAAGCCATATATATTTTTGCTACATTAATGTCTGGATTTTCTTAACGACCTCGGGATCAGATCCCCAGGCGAAATCACACAAAGACAAGAGCTTGTGACCGGCCGGAAATCGAACCCTGGTCCGGCAAACTTGTAGAGACAGTGACTAAACCACTTGGCCACTTTTATCTTTCTTCATGGCCAAGTGGTTTAGTCACTGTCCATACAAGTTTGCCGAACCAGGGTTCGATTCCCGGCCGGTCACAAGCTCTTGTCTTTGTGTGATTTCGCCTGGGGCTCTGATCCCGAGGTCGTTAAGAGAATCCAGACATTAATGTAGCAAAAATATATATGGCTTATTTGAATATATATATATATATATATATATATATACATATATATGTATATATATATATATATATATATATATATATATATATATATATAAATAAATAAATAAACAAACAAACAAACACAACAACAAATGCAGCTATTTCTAGTCAACTGCAAGACAAAGGCCTCAAACATGTTAGCCATGTCTAGAGTTTGGCCATTTTCATCACCACGCTGGCCACTACGAATTGGTAACGGTGGAGAGTTTAGTCTGATCGCTTACAGTAAACCAATCTAGTATGGATGACCCTGATTAGTACAGCTTTACTGATCATGGCGATTCACAAACCCCTTCACCACTTTACGCTATCCCCACTCATGAAGGATCATTATGTATATAAGTAAAATTTGGAAATGAAATCGCCTGATATTTCATATAAAAATCAGACTATATATCAGTTTAGTGAGATCGTTGTTACTATATAGACATGAGTCATGGTATGACAATGAAACAATCTCCAATAGATTTAGTAGATTTGAGAACAAAGCCCTCAGAAGGATATTGGGAATTAAATAGCAGGACAGGATTAGAAATGAAACTATAAGAGAGATTACTCGAGTTCCATTTGTTGATGAGATCATGATGAGGGGTAGATGGAGATGGTTTGAGCATGATCTTCGCTCTCCCCAAGCGAGATTAGTTTAAAATGTTCATCTGGGCTCCACAAGGCACTAGAAGTGTTGGAAGCCCCAGGCCTACATGGCTGAGGACTACGAAGCACGAAGTAGGAGATGATGAAGGGGAAATATTGAAATAAAAGCTCAAGATAGAGACGACTGGCGAAATATAACCTAGGCCCTTTGCGTCAATAGGCGTTGTGGGAGTTGATGATGATGATATATATATATATATATATATATATATATATATATATATATATATATATATATATAATGAATAGTGTTCTTTTCATTACGGGAAGTGTCTGTGGTCATATAGCATTACAGCGTTGACTGCCCCAATTTTACCTTAGATGGTGTATTTTGGATAAACTCAAAGATAATTTTCACGTCTGTCCTGTCAAATATGTACACCTGCTATTCACCTTTAACAAATTACGCTCGCATTTTCCAAATATCAAGGGTCTTCCTGTTTAATATCTTCTACTAAACCTTTTCCAGCACTTTATAGCAACCGAATTTTATCATTCTTATCTTTTTAATTATTTGCACGTCTCATCGACCAAGTGTTGTCCAATATTTTCACATGGATAATTTATCTGAAAAAAAAGTTGAAAAAAGACACAGAACCATCAGTTCTTCAACAGTAAACCTTTTATCATTTCTATGTATCTTCACACCTAACTGTTTTTCTTCCATTATTTTCCCTATTTAGCTTTCCTTGTTATAAAGGATAACTCGCTCTACAATGCCTTAATGGTTTCCTGGGCTGGTAAGTCTCCATCCCTTTAATTATAATAATAATAATTATTAATGGATTCCAATATTGGCTTTCGGAGACAACCTAAGTCTTTTCCTAACGTTTTTCATAAATACTGCTACTTACCTTTTACTTCACCTACATAAGTTCCACTAATCAACTGCTTCTATTATCCATCATCCATGCTAACATTACTACTTTATCTTAATGGCTCCAATTTACCCTCAACCTTTCTCATGCTCATATTTGCTTTCAAAATTTTCCCCTTTCGAACAATTTCAAAATCTTGTTTTTTATTTTCCCTAATACAAATCAGAATTGTATCATTTGCGAACACTAGCCGTTTCACACTTCATTCATGACCCTTTTTTTTTTTCTTGCTTAGTAATTTTGCATCTACATCAAAGGTCCTTTCTTTAGCTTCTCCTCTTGTTCTATCTATAGAGGAGATATTAAAGTCATGAATGATTGAAAAAACTTGTCACATACTCACTTGTACATTAAACCAGTCCTCCTACCGTCTGAATATTCTAATACGCTGTGCTTTCATTATGAAAACTTTTTTTTTTTTTTTTTTTTTTATTTGTCTTCCATGCCGTACGTCCTCAGCACCTTTCAAATTGTCCCTTTTTACATTTTATCTTGTTTTTCCAGGTCCATGTATTCTTTGTACATATTTTCTCTTTGATTCAGTTCTCTTGCATAACTGTTACATAACTATTAAGCAATTCACATTTCCCCTACCTTGTATCAGCAAACACTATTCTTTCCCCCAAGAACTTTTCCACCACCTTTGTTGCTTTCTTGATCAACATTCTATCTCACAACTTGGCCAATGACTGTAACCTTTACTTTATAAAAATGAATCATTATTCCAATTCATTTGGAACCTTTCCCTCAACCAGGCATACCCTACACTCACTGATCAGCTATTCAATTATACTTTTGTCACCTTAACGCAGTATCCCGCTTGTAAGTCTGACATAAATCTCTCTTCATATTTTATATATGACAGATCTAGTTTAATGTTGTTATTGATATTAAGATATTATATATTCTTTATTCAATACTTCTCATATAGTTTTTTTACTTCCTTAATACTTTTCTTCACTGGGCTATTTTTTTCCTGTTGGAGCCATTGGACTTATAGCATCTGTCTTTTTCAACTAGGGTTGTAGCTTAGCTCGTAATGATGATAATAATAAAATTATTGGTGTCTTATTCCATACCTCAACATTTTATCTTTCCTTATGCTATACCAACAGTCACATCTGCAAGTATTCCCAAACTTCGATTAATACTTTGACCTTTTGTGTTGAACATTTGACATGTGCCTCTTTTCTATCAGCATTAAACAAACCTTAAAAATAACCATTCTATTCACCCGCGACTACATTCACTTGAAACAATACCTCTTCATTTACTTTTTTTTTTTTTTTTTTTTTTTTTTTTTTTTTTTTTTCTTTCATATGAAGCCATTTATAACTCTCCGGGATGTTATTGCTTATTGTCACTCCTCTGTTTTTTTAATTTGCTTTCTTTTTCTCTCATCATCTTCTTGACTATCCTAACATCCTCGTGTTTACCCTTACTTGATCTTTTCTTCTGTTGTGTGGTTATTATTATTATTATTATTATTATTATTATTATTATTATTATTATTGCTAGCTCCGCTCACGTGGACCAATCAACGACCAGTACCCGAATTGACAACCCCCCCCCCTCCGTATAAATAGAGCCAGCCCCGCTTGCATCATTTAACTTCTAGCCTGAAGATAAGAGGAAACACCCGACACTCTCGAAACGCGTTGTAACTGTCTCTTTTATACCTTGTATTTGACAAGTATACTTCTTGTAAGTTTTTAGCAAAATCATGAAATTTTCCTATGTATTTTGCTTCCCTACCTACCGATGATCAACATAGCACAGCTACTGGCGGTATGCAGTACTGTTCATAAAAGGAAGATGAGCAATTAAAAAACTCGACCACAAAATTTTTGTCACTGAGGCAGCTGTAATTTTCAGTGAAACCTGCATGAAAGACGGTCTACTTCCCAGATGTTATTATTATTATTATTATTATTATTATTATTATTATTATTATCATTATTATTATTAGTAGTAGTAGTAGTAGTAGTTGTAGTAGTAGTAGTAGTAGTAGTAGTAGTGATATTATTATTATTATTTTTTTTTTATTATTTTTTTATTATTATTATTATTATTATTATTATTATTATTATTATTATTATTATTATTATTATTATTTGCTACTCTACAACCCTAGTTGGAAAAGCTTGATGCAATAAGTCCATGGGCTCCAACAGGGAAAATAGCCCAGTGAGGAAATGAAATAAGGAAATCGATAGAATAGTGTGCCTGAGTGTACCCTGAAGCAAGATAACTCAACCTAAGACGGTGGAAGATCATGTTAGAGAGGCTATGACAATGCCCAAGACTAGTGAACAATGGTTTGATTTTGGAGTGTCTCAGAGATATTTCCAAATGCAAATAATTGTGTATTTTGTTTGCTAGTTAAAGAAAAAAGGGCGAGGATCTGATTTCAGTTGTTTGATTGGTAAATGCAGTATTACAATTGGTAGGATGAGAACTGTAGAGATACGCAACGGAAGAAGAGCTCCCTATGGGGGAAACGAAAAATCAGGTTTTTTAAATGTTTTGATAAAATAAAAGGTAATGGGCAACGTTGGGTTGTTGAAAAAGGTATAATTAGTTTTTTCGGT
>NC_090726.1:64124244-64146744 GCF_036898095.1 Palaemon carinicauda | reverse complement strand
TCCTACATTGCAAAGTTACACCAAATTTAGCCCGTGTTGGCTACTGCCCAGCGTAAATAGAAATAAGCTACACTGGCTTGGGCTTTAGTTTCCCATTGCCTGCATATAAATTAGCAATAATTTTGTTGTGAAATATAAGTACGATTCACTCAACCCCGCTTTTGTCTGAATTACGTAAAAAAAAATCATAAATTTTCAATCCTTAGAGGGAATTTTGATCAAAATGTCAGGATATATATATATATATATACATATATATATATATATATGTATATATATATATATGTATATATATATGTATATATATATGTATATATATATATATATATATATATATATATATATATATATAACAGATTTTGAGCGAAGCGAAAAATCTATTTTTAGGTGAGATCACTTTGTCGTCCTGATGGAAGTTCCTAAGATAGCTTCCAAAGGGATATATTATACTACAGTGATATTCCCAGAGAATTAACCTTCAGGTTCCAGAATTCTAACTCTGGAGCGAATATCCTTAAAATTTTCTCAAGGATATCGCATAATATCAGAGGACGCATTCTTGACACGCCACATAGCAATCTGCACCCCTAATAGAGTTTACGCTTCGAGGGGGACGTGGCAAAAGAATAGAAGGGGGCCATAACAAGGTTACCCCCGTTCCCGTACTACTATTGACCACCACCCCAGCGCCATTCCCAAGATGGCGGACATTCCTTGTAGCATTGAGCGTGGTGCTACAGATACAGTACGTCAGGGAGGGAACTGTGTAGATCTTTTAAGAAAGAACGGTTGGTCCATCAGGACGACATGGCGATTTCACTCAAAAATTCCGTTTTTTGGGCTCAAGCCATGTCGTCCTGATGGAAGTATACCAGAGCATTAATGTATCTGTGGATTTTCATCAGTGCCTTAACCTTGGGACAACCTTTCTATGATCATTTGGATCAATCGAGACAAATGACGTTACCGTTATCCGTCATTATCACTAATCATCTCCGATGTTAGTGCTTCCTGCCCCCTACAGGGAAGAGTCATTCTAGACAGTAGAAAAAGGGGGTCTCAAGGTAAGCATATATTGTATGGACAAACATAAGAATACACCAGATGAACAAACCGTCTCGTAGTTTGTGAAAATTACCAAATACTTAACAGTGTTTCTTAAATCCATTGTTTGTGAGCATACAAATATATAAAAGTACATACTCTGGACTTTTAATCATGCAATTGTCGGGCGAGTTAGGACGCAATTACATTCTAATAGACGTTTATTAGTAAGTAAAACGAATGTAGCATGATAACGGAACTATACATGTAACCTGTACAGAGATTATCTTTCTTTCTTGGAAAGCAAGAAATGATAAGTACCACTCTCAGATTGAAGAAATTTTATAAAACAAATTCTCTTCATAATTCCTGTACTTGTTACTTTTATCGGCACTGTGTACTATGTACACCGGCACTAGTGCTATCTGTATAATTCCACACCTGGGATTTTGAACAGAGCTAGTGTCACCATGGTAACACTTAATCAAAGGAGGTCACACCCTAAGAGGGATGACCCCTTCTCCCTTTAATTGACAGTCCCAGTCAATTAGCTGTTCATCGTAGAATTAGACGGCGGGTTAAATACTCTACCCGATGTCACCACATACTGCTTCAGATAATGGACTTGCTTAGCATAGTGTTTGTAGAACACTCTGGATGATTCTCACCCAATATATGTGCGAGGACATTAGAAGTCCCAAACCATTGACTGTCTATAACAGTAATTAGGGGGCAGGTTTTAATACACTACCTGCCGCCATTACATAGTGTTTCAGTTCATGTACCTGTTTCACATAGTGTTTGTAAAACACTCTGGATGATTTCCATCTAGTGTATGAACGAAGACGCTCAAATTCCATATACTGAAAGAGGTTCAGTGATGAAGCAATCTTTCTCAGATCATGACCTGCGGGAGTACTGTCAGGATCCGCTCTACTAATAAAGTAGGTGAGCTTCGCCCTCAGTTGTTTTAGGGATAAGTTTGATCCAGAGGTTTCTCCTTTAAAGAGCTGTCCTCCCCTGAAGTCTGAAGTTCTACGAAGATAGACCTTTAGACACTCTACCGGACATAGACAGACATCTTCCTTCAGAGGGCAGATTCTCCAGGGACCCCACCTTTTAGTGGGTAGCTCATTCTTAGCGAGAAAGGATGGATCAGGGAAGAGATTCAGTTCTCCTGTTTCTGAGAACTGAATGTGGCCCTCATCCCTAGAAAGGGCCACTATTTCACTAACTATAGCCCCTGAGGCTATAGCGAACAGAAAAAATAACCTTTTGGGTTAGATCCGTAAGCAAACAATCTTCATTGTTCAAGGATGAGGCATAATGTAGGACCTTGTCCAAAGACCAAGAGATGGACTTTGGTGGTGCAGCAGGCCTAAGCCTCGCACATGCCTTCGGGATCTTATTAAAGTTCTCATTCACCAAGTCTACTTGAAAGGAATTTAGAAGAGGTCTAGTCAAGGCTGACTTGCACGTAGTTATCGTGTTGGCCGCCAAACCCTGGTTATGAAGATGGATAAAGAAGGACATGCAGAAGTTGATTGAAATCTCTCTCGGACCTTTTGCTTTTACGAAAGCAACCCACTTTTTCCATGATGACTCATATTGTCTTCTAGTTGACTTAGACTTGTATTCTTCTAAGAATTCTATATTGCCTTTTGAGATCCCAAATCTTTTCTTAACCGCTAGGGCAAGAAAATCATGCAATGAAGGGTTTGGGTTCTCTGTAATAAATCGAAGACAATTAATCTCTGAACCTTCCGGAGGTGTCCCAGGTTCAGAATTAAGGACAGCCTCAGCCTCTGTTCCTTCATCAAAGAGGATAGATTGCTCTTGGCCTACCTGGGAGCCAACAGAGCTACTCCCACCTGGAAGGATCTCAACATGTTGAGGACTCTCAGCAGGTGATTGGACGGGATGAACTAGAAATCCTAAGTCTATCCCTTCCATTTCAGAGACATGATGTCTATCATTTAAATTAGAGGATCCTCGTATGGGGCTACATATCAAGGTAGTTCCTTGACGGCGCACGTAATGAAGAGGTCGGATTGCAGTTCAGGAACTTGTTCCCATCTGGGAGAGAATAGGTCTGCGTCCGTGGACCATTCTAACTCTATCGGCCTGAGCCTGAGTAGAGCATCCACTGTCACATTGCGGATCGGTTGTATGTGAACTGCTGACAGGTGCCATCCCTTTAGGAAAGGGATGGCTAACTACACCTAGACTGTATGAGACGTTCCTTAGCATCGTCGATTGCAGCATCTTGTTATCGCTTCGGAGTCCCAGATCAGCCGTAGACAATCTGATCTGCTTGAAGAGAGTTTCCCTACTCATGACTGGGCCAACATGGTCTTGGGATTTTCGAGCTTTGGCCTTTGTTAGGGAAGCGATTAAGGAAGGACCGCTATCGGTCTTTTTAGGCCTCTTCGAGCATTTGATGCTTGTTTTCTCCAGGCTCCCAGCGCATCTTGCAGCAGTGCTCTTAGCACAGGGCCTGCCTCTATTGTGAACTGGAGAGAGATCAGGGTTCCTCCCTGTTCTCGTTTTGGGAATCTGACTGATTACCGGAGTCTCTTGACAGACCTTGCCATCTCCTTTTATGTTCCCAAAGGAAAGGAGAGTTGGAGTGACAACAGGCTTCAATGGCTTTTCAGTCATTGAAACCTTTGAACCGGAGAGAATCGAGACTTCTTGAAGGTTATCTTTCATCCACGATGTTCCGGGGACCGGATCATTTCTTCGGCTGTTCATAGACCAGCCACCTTGGGTGCTGCCCACCCCAGCCTCTTGTCCAGGAACATTGTTGCCTGAACATTTCTTAGGCTTAAATATTGCATGACTGTGTCTGCCAATTTTATGAAGGCAGCTAGGACTCTGACTAATCTGACGAGTATCTTTCCTAGGAAGTGCATTACTTTGTGTAACTTGAATCCTAGATAGGAGGGGAAAGGGTGATTGACTGGAAGTTGCCGATAGACGACTTTCAGGTCTGGTAAGACTATAGGCATCCTTTTTTGCAGCGGGGTCCTTATGTTCAGAAGGATAAACATCCTGAACTCGTTGTTTTATTTGGACTTGTTGAGTGGCGATAAGTCCTGAATGACTCTGAATTTTCTTGAGTCCGTCTCGTAAACACACAACGGCCTTCCCTGGAATTCGGTGGACTAAAGTCTTCTTACCACCTGTATCCTCTAGAGCTCTCAGGTAAACTTCTCCAGGAGGGTTTTGGATTATCGGAGGAGTTGAGGAAATGGTGATAGAGACATCTCCACCTCTCATCTTTGTCCCATCTTGATTAGGCCATGGACCCAAGGATCGAAGGTCCAGCGATCCTAAAGGAATCTCCCTCCTACTAGAAGCATTTCTATGCTTCAACTGCTCAGTAGGAATATCTTTTCGACCATCTGTCTGTGACAGCTCGGTCACTACAACTGGGAATTTCCAGACCACTCCATCTTCCTTTTAGGTTGGGGACCCACATCCTTAGAAGATTCTCTTTCTGAAAGGATGCCCCACTTTTGGAGAAGTCCTACTTTCTCCGTGGAGGCGTTCTTAATCACACTCCAGACTACCTCGTCTGGAAAGAGGTCTTTACCCCAGATGTTGGAACATATTAGCTTTCTTGTATCATGTTTCGCTGTTGCGTTAGCTAACACAAACTCCCTACATGTTCTTCTAGCCTTTATAAAGGCATAAAGGTCTTTTACCAAAGTAGCCATATGTATTTTGGCTAAGACCTTGAGCATGTCTGGGGTATCTTAATGAGCCGAACAGAACTCTATGTAGTTCTGTAGAGATAAGGAGGCTGCAAGTCTCTCCTTTGTTTCTTGTTCATCCTGTAAGAGAAACTCAGATAATTTTGGAAGATTTTCCTTAAATTGTCGACTGGCGACATCCGCCTCAAGTCTTCCTACTGAAAAGGTGAAATGGGCCTCCTTCCAGTTCTTCTCCTGTCTGGGAAATGCTAGTGACAGAGGCTCGCACTCCTTGAGTGTAGGACACGGTTTACCTGTCTCTACTGCCTCAGTGACATATTTGAAAGCTTTCTCCGTAAAGGGGAATGAAATTGAAACAGGAGCAAGAAAGGAAGATTGCTTGTTACCTGGTGTGGATACCTTCGACACCGAGTAACCCGCCTTTTCTATGCTGCTTGATAGGATAGCCTGTGCTTTATCATTGTCAAGAATCATAACCTCCTTTGATTCCGTTCCTTTTCCTGATGTTGGTTCATCCTTCAGTCTAATGAAACAGTTCGGGAAACCGTCAAAGCTTGGCCAGAACTGGATTTTGTCCAAAGGAACAGCACCCATCTTCTCCGAGATGTAGAGTTTGCCATTTAAAATTGGCATTAGCTCCGCAAACCTCCAGGGATTGGTTGTGGAGCATGTCGGAAGGTCTTGATCTACGAGTCGTTTGTACGACCCTTTAGGAGCGACAAGTGGAGCTTTACCAAGTTCTACCTTGCATTTTGCTTCCTGCTTTGTGCTCTGTTTGAACAAATTTTCTACTAGATTCTTGACTTGGGCCCATAACTGGTTCATTCCATCTAAAAGAGGGATAGAAGGCGGAGATATCGATGTCGTTGGCTCATGAGCCTGTTGGGACAGAGACAATTCCAACCCGATATTCTCCCCTTCTTCCCTTGGGAGCTTTTTGCCCTCCTTCCCAAAGGTTATCTGGCCATCGGGAAATGTGCCTCATGTCTGGGGTACCACTATTTCCTTACTCGCTGTTGGAAATAGTAACCTACGCATCTTGTCATTAGGCAGGTAAGGTCCCGGAGAGATTTTCTGAAAGTCTCTCACCCAGTTGCGTAGTTTTAAACGAGCTGCATCCCTAGTCTCTACCGACTTGGGATTCTTGAAACCTTCGGACAATAGGTCCCGACATACTTTGCAGGCCTGCGGGTTCCAATACTGCAGGTGCTCGGAAATGATATTGCAGGGGGCATGAAACCTGCATGCATTATGTCCGTAAAAACACTTACTCTTAGTTTTGCAGAAGACTGCAACACATGACATCTGGCGTTCCTCCTGTAAAGAAAGGAAAACAAAATGAGTATACGATTGATTATCTCACTGATAACCAATATATCAAAGGTCATATCTTAACAGAATAGCTTAGGATAGCAAGCTATAAAGGGATAGTAGGAGACACATACTTGTGTATCCCTTGCAAGCAAATGCTGGTACCTCCCCTCAGTATTAAATGTTAGGAATTAACTTTTCAAAGGAATTCCAACTGAAAAAGGGGGTTTTCTAACCCCTAGGAATAGGGAAGTGTATACTTCACTGTCCCTTTCATACTAAATACTGTGGGGTACGGAAGACTGATTTCTCAATCAGCTTAATGAAGAAACACTGTTCCTTCAATGTAAGAGCGGCTGCAGCATAAGCTCGCATGAGGATACCGGTTCTAGGACACATGCGTACTGGACGTTTGCGTCCCGGACAGTTGGGTCCCGGACAATTGTGTCCCAGGACAATTGCGTCCCCTGACATATGCATCCCGGATATTTGCGTACCTGTGTGTGTTTTACTTTTTCTATATATATATATATATATATATATATATATATATATATATATATATATATATATATATATATATATTATACATACATATGAATATATTATACATTCATACATATATATATATATATATATATATATATATATATATATATATATATATATATATATATATATGGTTCTAGGACATTTGCGTACTGGACGTTTGCGTCCCGGACAGTTGTGTCCCGGACAATTGTGTCCCAATACAATTGCGTCCCGGATATTTGCGTACCTGTGTGTGTGTTTTACATTTTCTATAAAGCTTTTCGTTTTTACCTTTACTCTATACTTTTATACAGCAATTTTATTTATACCTTTATCCACCCTGAATATGCATATGATTTAATGGCATCAAATAATTTAGATTCTTCATACTCTGACAATAATTATACCTTTAGCCATACTTGACACGAAAGGACATATATATTGACATCAATATTTCAGTTGCACGTATTATTACCTTTAAAAACTTTATAGAAATTAATGACATTATGCAATATATTACACAAGCAAAATTAAAAAAAGAAGCTTAGTAGTTCACCACTATATAAACGAGGTTTATGAAAGACCTAAGTAAGTCCAATATATTACACACAAAAAAAAAGAAAAAAAAGAAAGAAAAAAAAGCCTAGTAGCTCACCACTATGTAAACGAATTATATAAAAAAAAAAAACTAAGGTTGAACTGCCGTGCATAATAAGTCTCTTCTGCTTCTAGAGAAAACAGGAATTGTTTTCAAAAGGTCTACGTGAATACAAAAGTAAAATGATAGTCAACTTCTGTATATCAGTAGTTTTATGCCATATATCTTATTTACAGTAATTACTAGTTCTGTAATCGAGCGATAACATACATACATACATACTTACATACATATATACATGCATACAGACATACAGATAGACAGAGAGTCACTTCCGTATCTTTTAACAAATATAATTGGTCACTAAAAAGAAGCACTGGTACGCATATTGACGAAATAGTCCGGGTACGCAATTGTCAGGGGAGGCAATTAGCCGGGTCAAAACTGTCCGGGACGCAAATGTCCAGTACGCAGTTGTCCTACCACCGAGGATACCCAAGATATGCTAGAAATAGTTACTGTATAATCATACTGTAGTTTTCTATTTGCAGTATGCACTATATTGCAATATACTGGCTACTGTATAATTATATATAGTATGATCCAGCCAATGTGTTGCCTTTCTGATAAGCAGCTGACTGTACGGTCCAGCTGGCATGATGCCAACTGGATTGGGGAAAGGAAAGACATATATTTGTATATATCCCACCCAACTTATTTTCTGTGACCCCCCTTACAAAATTAAAACATAGAGTTTCCTAATCATGGGGACTCGAGGATAAGGGCTCTGCCCTTTAAGGGTTAGGAGTGTAACCTCCAGTCCTTAAAATTTTAATATTGCAGGGTAATCTGAAGACTGATTTCTAATCAGAATATTGAAGAATTAAATTCTTTCAATATGAGATTGGGTTCCACAAATATTTGTGTAGGATTTTCAAATATATTGGAAAACACTACTAATATAAAATATACAGAAGCTTTCTATTTGCAGTATATCCTATACTGCAAAAATACTAACTACCTGTATAAACATATACTGTAGTTCAACCAGCATGTCGTCGGCATAGCTAGCTAATGGTAGCACATCTAACCTGCTAGATAAAAGAAAGAGAGATAGCATGGAGAACAGGCTACCTAATACTGTATATATATACAGTAAAAGGGATGTAAAAGTGTTCTTTTACTACCTTCTCCAGAAAGAAGGTTCAAATGGAATGGGAGAATATAAAATTCAGGCATCCATCCAGCTACAGTACTGTCGCCGGCAAGGATCTGTCTAAACCTTGCCGGCTGGCACCGCTAGCTAGTACTGCCGGCCAGCAGTATCAGTACAGTCTGCGTGCTGCCGGTTGAGTAGGCTTCATTCTGTGCCGGCCTGGTAGGCAGCACCCCGGCAGTAGCCACTGTTGCTAGCAGTTCAAGAAAGAACTGAAGAACCTTTGTAAACAGAAGGGACTTCCCACTTACAGCCAACATGGCCAGCAGCTGCCGGATGGCAGCTGCCCAGGTTGCCTGCCAGCAGTTACCATGACTGCCGGCCGGCAGCAGCCATGACTGCCGGCCGGCAGTAGTCTTTAATGCCGGCCGGCAACTAATATGGCCGGCAGCTCACAGCTGTCATTACTGCCGGCCGACAGATGTTAAGACTGCCGGCCGGCAGCTGTTATGACTGTCGGCCAACAGCTGTCAACTGTAACGGGGAGTCTGGTCGATCCCGGCAACCCACCGGCAACAGTAAGGTTGCCGGGATTCGCCATCATAAAGGGATAGAAGGGAAGGGAAAAGAGGGTCCTGTGAAAGGTACAGCAGGAGCCGGCCGTAGCCTGTCCTGCCCCACCTAACAAACTCCGTTCCTGTATTAGAACTATCCCATGTGGCTAAAGAATTCTATTCCTTAGCCTAGGGTTAGATTAATACGATTAAGAGGTTGGTAGCACCCTCGCCACCACCTCTAATGGTAAGGAAACGGGGTTGTTGTGCCAGTGTCCCCCAAGCATTAGAAGAATTCTATTCCTCAGCCTAGGGTCCACTAACACAGGACTAGTCTGCTAGGTCACAGGAAGAAGGGTCATATTGTACAGACCCTCCAGGAGTGGCCTAGGGAGGTCTAGCCTCCTATGTCGGTAGCCTAACGTAGCAAAAGAATTCTATTCATCTTGCCAGGTAGCTACCAACCACAGACTAAATACTCAGAGGTTCTGGCCAAAACCCCATAAACCTGCTTCTGCGGTTACAGGGAAAGGGCAGAAAAAACCGTAGAAAAGTCATGCCTGAATTAAAAATAAGAGGCCGACCCGCTAAGGTTGTAGCCTGAGGCTACACTCAGAGGGAAGAGGGATTACCCTTGAATCTCCCTTTTTGAGAGGTGTAAAGTTTCATCTAATTTAAAGAGATACCCATCTCTGCATAATTGAAATCACCATACACAAGGGTAACCGGGGAATGTCTAAACGTATAATAACACGCCTAGGTTAGGTTACCTAGGCGAGACAAGATCTCGGTTACCTCACTCTCCGAGAGACTAACTATACGATCGACATGGAAAGGAAAAATATGCACAATGTAAATAACTTTACAAGAATATATTGCCCAAATAGCTAACATAATTAAATAAACAATTAATGATATATGATGCTATTTAAAAACCGGGAAGTCGCTCTGCTAACTAAATATTATGCCCAACGAACGACAGCGCTCATAGCGCCTCCGGTACAGGCTAGCTCTAAACAATAAATTACTCAAATTTCACTGTGAAAAGGGAGCTAAAAATTATTCATTGTAAAGACCCAATACTCAACTTTCCGAAGGCGAAAGAAGTTGGAGAATGCATAATAAAATCCTTGAAAATCTATCGAAAAGTTAGATCATTAGGGAACACCACTGAGCGAAATCGCTACAAAATTAGGAATGTCCGCCATCTTGGGAATGGCGCTGGGGTGGTGGTCAATAGTAGTATGGGAACGGGGGTAACCTTGTTACGGCCCCCTTTCTATTCTTTTGCCACGTCCCCCTCGAAGCGTAAACGCTATTAGGTGTGCAGATTGCTATGTGGCGTGTCAAAAATGCGTCCTCTGATATGCGATATCCTTGAGAAAATTTTAAGGATATTCGCTCCAGGAGTTAGAATTCTGGAACCTGAAGGTTAATTCTCTGGGAATATCACTGTAGTATAATATATGCCTTTGGAAGCTACCTTAGGAAATTCCATCAGCACGACATGGCTTGAGCCCAAAAATATATATATATAAAGATCGTGTACTTGGCACTATTTGGATTACTTTTGTTAGGGTGGTGGGGGACTAGCGTAATTTAGTGGGTTGGCCTTACTATCTGGAGAGGAAGGGAAGGTGGTAAAGCAGTTCCTGGTGTCCAATAAGCGCAGGTCCACTTGGCGGATGGTGTACATCTGTGGATACCATCCTTCCTTTAACAAAGCTTGCTAAGGACTAAAATCAGCATACAGCACTCCTTAGTATTATACTACTGGTTGTCATGTGGCATGTTGGCTTTCTGTCCCCTCTTTTGCACTGATATGGGCTCCCATTGCAAAGAGACCTGCCTCACATTTGGTGACATGGCCTTCTTACAGTGAGATATCAAGCTGGAAAGTCTTGAGAGGCATGGTTTTTCCTTCATGGCCTTGCACTCACTCTTGTACAGCAGCCAGGCATTGCAAATGTACAAGTCCAGGATGTACTCAAACAGCTTGATATACCACAATCTGTCTTTCATAGCAGTCTTCTAGAGGTGGATCAGTATGTCACTTTTTGTCAATGCTACCTATTTTACCATTGTTCTTTTTGATGATGTTGGGACTGGGAACCTCTACCTTCTTTTTTGCTACTTATCGTAACGACATTGGGCCACCCCAGCATCCGATGATCCTGTTGTTCCTTACAGTGTCCACATATCTTCAACCTATAATAGTCCTTGAGGTATTCTGCGAGAACTATACTGGTGAAATAGTTGTCTACATAGATGGCAGACTGGTATTGTTTCTTTAGGGTCTTAAAAAGAGCAATAAGTCTTATTGTTAACTTGTAAGGCAGACTCCTCCTCTTAGAGACTAGTGTGGTGGTTAGAGAAGGGGCTTCCTCTCCATTAATGCTGGCCTTTGGGAACAGCTTGTACTCCCACGTGTCAAGCTTACGTTGAAAGTACTGCCATCAGGTTATGGGCCTGGTTCAACTGTAGCCACCATAGCCTCATCCAATGACTGTGTTAGTGTCTTGACCACCTTCAGGATTTCACTTGTGACATCACTGAAGAGTGGTTTTAGAAACTTGGGATTTTAAGGAGAGATAAGAATACCTCAGTTAATAAAATATCAAGAGGAAAGAAACCACATTAATGACAAAAGGTGAGGTTTAGCAATAAAGTGTGAGCAAGATACAAGGGACTTCGTACTGGTTGAGTTGGTGTCATTAGACGGTTTTCTATTGCTATTGAGAATAATAAAAAGTCTGCCAGAGTCACTATTATGATTGTTGTTGATGTTTTGGATTTTTTATCTTACTCTTATAGCTTTTGTGTTTTGAAATTCAATCACTTCTATACCTTTCAAAGTTTTTAGTTATCATAACAGATTTATGTTTTCAAAATCGTATAAAAAGGGAATGGACAAATAATTTTTGAGTACGTACAAACCAAGATGTTTTTGTTAATGCGATGTTTTATTTTTTTTTACTCGTTAATAAAGAACTTACACAATATTGTTTCTGAATATATTGAGATTATTTCTCGTCGAAATAAAATAATGGTGATTTTATAATACTCCCTCACATCAGTAAGGACGCCACGTGAATTTTTTATGTGTAAGGACATGTTAAATATTGGTGATTGGTTGAGGTCCTTTGAAGATTATTCGTAGCCTTGGGCACCGACCATTATTAGATTAGTTTTGGTTTTCAGATTGTCATAAGAAGAAGATAAAGAATGATTGATTAGGTTTGTCTCTCTTATAGTTGGTCAGGAGGGTTGGGGATGAGTTGATGGTTGTCTGTGTTGGGGTGGGAAGTTATGGTGGAGGGGGTTTACGTTCGTATGTTTGTCAATTCTATAGGGAATCTCTCCGCTTATTCTCAGAAGGAACAAACCGGTGATATGTTTCACCAATTGTTGAACTCAAAACTTCGAGGTCTCTGCGAATTCTTATTATAGAGAGGAAAGTCGAAATGTATTTAGGCTACATCTGTTTTAATCCTTTAGGATGACATTTGATAAAAAAGAATCCTTCGATTGATTGAATTGAATAATTGTCTTTATTGGATAGTTTTCCTTGCTGTTTTATTTTCAAGAAAATCGTCAAATGTACTTTTCGTCATTGAAAGATAGAATAGCCAATGAATTATTTACATTAATTTCTCCTTTTCATTCTCGTTTTAATCTGAGGAAATAATATAAAAGAATATCTCGATTGTGTGACTTGGTTCAGGGAGTCCGTCCCCATTCGAGTTTTGGGTATTGAACGCAGACAATAAATTTAGGCCGAATGAGGAAAGCTTTCGAATGGCTTAGGTGATTTCACCCTTAACCGGTTCACTGAACCTATCTTCTTTGCTATTATATAGTATTTTGGGTATTATTCTATTTTCGTTTATTCTTCTTTCCCACTTGTTTAAGAAGAGGACTATTTAGAAATATTACTTTTAATGTAATACTATCTCTATTTTATCTACTGTATAACCATTCGCTTCCTACTTATGCTTTCCTTGCCTTCAGAATTATATTATGAATCCCTTGTTTCAGTGAAGAAACCTTTTTATTCGCCGTTTAGCTTATTTTTCTTATTATTATTACAATTATCCTCTTTCATTTCCTTCTACTCTTTACAGATTTAACAAACCCAAGTCGTTTCTGAACCATATTCTCTTTTCAATCCTTACTGAAACATTCATTTCTTGAACATTAGCGAATTTTGTCCATCCCCATTCTTCCTGAATATTCGAATCGTACAGTACAAACCACTGTTTTGCTGCTTTGGCAATACTTTAATGTACTAATGCGTTTAAGTTAGCCAGAACAAGTATCATTATCTGTTTCCATAAACCACTTAAGATCCCCTCCTGAAACCTTTTCTTATAATTTCCCCTTTTCTCTCCGTACCCAAACTGAAACACTTGCTTTCATTGGTTCCTTTCCTGCCACCTACTCTTTCATCCATAATATTACCTCCACCAACGAAGTTGGGAGGAGGTTATGTTGTCGCACCTGTTTGTCCGTCTGTCCATTTCTCTGTTTGTGAACAACTTCCTGACCATATTTTTACTCATAGAGTAGTGAAACTTTCAAGGATTAATTGTTATGTTGAGACGTAGAAGTGATTTAATTTTTGAAAGTCTTAGGTCAAAGGTCAAGGTCAAGGTTGAACAAAAGGTCGATCGAATTAACTCTAACTGTAACCCCAGGTTTGCACAAGGTTGTCACACAGACTTCAAATACGCTTACGGTCAAAATTGGTTCTGGGAAAGGCAAGCTGGTTTCGAGAAATAAACTGCCGTGGCGTTTACAGCAAAATGTTAACGATGCCTTACCTTTTTCCGAAATATACTTCAACGAAGTAGTCTTTGGCCACATTGTGTCTAACTCGAGATTTGTTTGTCTAGAGAGGTGCTGTCTTCGATGATTAGATGCTGCTAATACACACAAATATGTGTATGCGTTATATATATAATTTTTATATATAATGTATATATATGTACTGTATATATATGTGTGTGTTATATAAAACTATGTATATGTATGTATGTACTTAAATACATGCATGCATAAGTATACACACACACACACACACACACACATATATATATATATATATATATATATATATATATATATATATATATACTGTACACACACACACATATATATATATATATATATATATATATATATATATATATATATATATATGTGTGTGTGTGTGTGTTTATATGCATAGCGATGTGTATGCATGCATGATTATAGGTAAATGTTTTGAAGTGTAACCAAATTTCTTATCTTTTCTATCTATCTATGAAACAATCTATATCTGTTCGATGTATGTTTTTGCGGTTTAGTGGATATAACGTTGCCCTCGCCAGCACTTGGTACTGGGGTCGATTCCCGATCAATGAAAACCCATTTAGGCATTTCCCGGTATTCTATTGTGCCATCGTTGACGTAATGAATTACATAACTGATATATAGTCGATTGAGGGATATCGTCATTAAGGTAGAGATGGGCATTGAGCTTTATCAGACTTGTATCCAAAGACTTCCCAAAAAGGAGTCGTGGATCGAAAACTTTCTTTTTATATGATGATATTTATCAGTTTTTGGTTTGGAAATTTAGATAAAATCAATACACCGATTTAAATGGAAAACATTATGAAGAATGAAAGTACAACGGATATAGCTACCGTAGAGAGAAAGCTATTGGCTGGACCCTCTATCATATTGGTCGATTTTTACGGTATGGTGCGCTAATATATATATATATATATATATATATATATATATATATATATATATATATGTGTGTGTGTGTGTGTGTGTGTGTGTGTGTGTGTGTGTGTGTATACACACTCACAACATCAGTAACAACAACAAATGCACCCGTTTTTAGTCCAATGCAGGACAAAGGCCACACATGTAAATGCAATATATATATATATATATATATATATATATATATATATATATATATATATATAAAATTAAAGATTGAAGTCAACATTGCTAAAGCTGATCGTAAAAGAAAAGAGCTTAGGTATCAACAATGTCAAATATTAGTTTAAAAAGGGTAACTCATTTGCATCGAGGAAGAATATCGAATGTTTCTGTTTTGTTTACGAAGCAAATATTGAGGAAATATCTTATATGGAACCGAGGGAACGATAAGCTAGGTAGGCTATTCTTAGAAATTCCAGCGAACGGCATAAAAAAGTCTGCATCGAAATCAACATCAAAATAAATAATATAGACACTTTTGAAATGGAAGAGATGTCATGAATTTGGCAAGTTGTTATAAGAACTGAGAGAGAGAGAGAGAGAGAGAGAGAGAGAGAGAGAGAGAGAGAGAGAGAGAGAGAGATCTTGTTCATACACTAGTCAGAGTTTTGCAATTAGAATACATAAGGATTTGTATCTTTAAACCAGATAACCTAAATAATCTCGAAAATTTGTTTGTCTTTTTTGTTATCATTTCCAGAACTGCATACCAGTACCTGGAATTGGAAATGTTAACATAATAGGCCCCATAAGTAAATAATAGGCCTCTCCATGATAAGTAATGGGCTATCAAGATAGGATTGTAAAATGGTGTAACGATAAGACATTCATCCCGACTGAGATAAGAGATTGTATGATTCCATATTTGTAAGAACAACACTCGTTCCCGGGTAAAAGAGTCATAATTAAATTTGGAAGATCTCAAATGAGGAATACTGTACATGACGAGAACTTCCATCCTTTTGACAGATAGGCTGAAGCGTTTAATTCTCTCCCAAGAAATGCCAGACTAGTTGAAAAGCCTGATTTGAGTAATAACCCAGTTGCTAACAGGCTGGGTATAAAGTAACCACTTTGGACAAAGGAACTGATCCTTTCCCTTTTAATCTATGATCTAAGAGTCTTTTTGACTTCCTTTAAATTATATTAGTATCGACATTATAAACGATTTTACACAGCTTACGACAAAATGATTTTGAAAAATTATCCAAAAAGTAGAGGAATACCAAGTGAGAGAAAACAAATATATGAAAAGAAGGATCCTGTTAGGCTATATATCAGTGGTGAGGCTCACCCTTAAGAAAATAGAGACTGGGAAGATGGACACCGATAACTACAAAGCCCCAGAGAATTCAGCCAAGAAATCCGAGACCATCTACAAGGCGAATTGGACCATAAACAGTGTTTGATGAAAGGGCTTTATGTTATACCTTGAGAAAGATCTTGCAATGGCAAGTGTAATGGTATAGAACTCCCATAAGTTCCCTGAAAATGTTAGCCTGATAAAATAATTACTTGCCATATGAAAATAATTCAGATATTCAGAGAATAGATTTTTATAGATCATTCTTCCGGGTCAAGTTATTGATGGTAGTCGGGAGAGGGTTGTAAGCTACAGTGATGAATGAAATTATTACAAAATTACTGGTTTTAGTTTTGGCAGGTTCGGTAATGTCTAGGTCAATTAGGAACAGGTTGGATTTGATATGTGGAAATATATTCACTGTTCTTAGAATTCTCCGGCCTGTTATACTGAAAATAGGTATTATAGACAGGGTTTGGGTTGATATTTACTGTTAAAAAAAGGGAACTAGGGTGGAATCATCAGTCAACCAAAAGTGTCTGTACTTGCCAGGTATTTGCATAATGAATCATATTGATATGTCAAGGAAAGTTATCCTTCAGACCTGGGCCAGAGTAACCAGGGCTGAACCAAATGTGGGACTTGGATCCTTGACATTGTAAAAATAATGAAATTGGATATGATTGCATTCTTATAAAGGTCTCAATCCCACCAGTCACAATGGCTTTTATTAGCAAACCGCAATATATGTTGATATTACTACTTCGGGTTCAGGTAAGGAGAGAGGTCATTTGGGAATCATCTCATACTGGTGCTACAAAGAAAAAAAAAAAACTTTATTAAATTTTAAAAAATTATTTGAAGTAGAAAGAATCCTGACGTTTTAATTTGTTATTTATTTTTTATGAAATATGTCATTATCCTCCGGGGATATATTGATGTTGCCAATGCACTGCTTCTATAAATGTCGGTGATATTGTTGACATAAGTATCTCTTCATAGTTTATCAATGACAGATCTATTTATTAACGTTGTTACTGATCTTAATATATTTTATAATTTTCATTCATTACTTCTCGTATATAGTTTATTAATTTCGTTATTTCCTCTCCTCACTGGATTGTTTTACCTGTTGGAGCCCTTTGGCTTATGGCATCCTTCTTTTCCAAATAGGGTTGTGGCTTAGCTAATGATACTAGTATAGCAAGGTGTAAGTAGAAAAACTCTAGATTAGTAGAAAGGATTCCATGAGTGCACTTCAGTCCTTGTTTGATTCCAAACACCCATAGATTCGGTTGAATGGCAGTATATTAGTAGTTTGCCCATATTATTTCAACATGAAGACTTAACATATTTCAGTGTAATTAGAAATTGCAGCTGTCTCATAGATCTACTGTATAGTAATGCAAACTAATATGCCGTCAGTGAATTTGGCAATCACGACTTAATGTTAACTATTTAGTTCATGGTCATTTCCAATAAGTTTATAAAGGTTAATTTGTATGGTATTTGCTGGTCGAGAATTGTAGACTTTTTTTTTTATGAAAAAGTAAGTTTCCTGTTTGATATATCTGCTGAAGATGGGAAGTATCATATCCTCAGAATTCTTCGAGAAAATTTTGTTTATAGATAAAATAGAATATTTTAGGAAGATTATGTAGTAAAAAAGTATTTACATAATTTTGTTTGAAACAATGTCTAGTTACTGTGACACAAGTTTATAGAAGCTAAAAAACCTCCACACATATATTCTGGATGTTGTTAATGTTGATAAATGAGAAATTTTTTAGTTTATTAAGATATCTGGAGAGTAAAACACGACCACATTCATGTGAACAAGATTAACAAGATGCGGCGGAATATTCTTTATATTCTTTACATAATGATGGAAATATTACTTTAAAAAATCATAGGTTTTTGGTTTCTTCATGAATATACTTACTTTGTATACTTTATCTTAATTGTTTGGATATGTTTAGGCGGTTAAGAAAATAAATGATAAAATTTGCTGTAATATTGCTCTGCAATGGTGATCACAAGCAAGTAAAACTAATTGTCTAAAATATAAGGAAAGGGGATTCTGCAGAAAATATTTTTGATGGCTGAAGAAAAAAAAATGTTCGATGGAAACTTATTGTCAGTGTATTGCATTATTTCTCGATGAAAGCCTTCTCCTCTCTACTAATATCACGTTTACAGCGTCGTGTTTATACTTTGGTGGCAACAAAACTTATTATACGAGTTATGAGTTACGGTAAGATTCTGAGAGAGAGAGAGAGAGAGAGAGAGAGAGAGAGAGAGAGAGAGAGAGAGAGCAGCTATTATCTACATATATGAAAAACCAAAACATTGACCGAATTACTCAAAGTTGAGATTGTTGTCCTTTTAAACACTGCGTGTTTGAGCTGGAGGTGTGAAGTGGTCAGAGAGGAAAAGGAATCGTGTCAACATAGAGAAGAGCGAGTAAAACGCTCCAGACGAGAGAGATGGAGTGATGGATGTGCAGATCAAGTGTTTGCCACGGAACAGTTATGTGGGACGTTTTAAACCAAAGGGAAGAGACTAGAAGAGCTGATGTTTGGATAACCCTGGGTTGAATAGTGAAAATGATAGAAAAGTATCTACCTCCGCATTGAATAATTATTCTTATTAGTCATAATTATAAATTACCTCATTATTGCCCCAGTCATAATGAAGGAAATTTATAATTTACCGTTGTGTCTTGAAAGAAATACATGCATTCAGGATTTTGTACGTAGGAGTAGTTTATTTAACTGGTAGTTTAATGCTGAGCCATCTTATATATTCTATTTATAACTCTTTAGTCGAGTGACAACCATACAGCCAAATTCACAAGCTTAGATATGCACCATAGTATGCGTGATGATAATCTAAACTGACTTTAAATTCCTTTGCCTAATCCATTTTATGGAGATGTGCTGGAAAGGCAGATTACAGAGAAAAAGCGACTTGATTGATCCGGTAATTTTCTTGTTTTCTAATATACCATTTGTTTCCTCCTAGCTGATCTGGCAGCACAAGATACCCATTTCTTTTCTTAGCGTCCGGGCAGTTTTATGGGAATTTTTGTCCAATCCATGGTTATAGTGTTACGTGCAAATTTTGAATTGAATATATTTTCGTCCTTATTTGACATGTTTGTTATGTTCTCAATTCTTTTATTCAGGTATTGAATTGAGCTCCCGCTATTCAATGCATTAACAAAAGGATACAAAATACTTTAATTAAAGGACCTATGAAATATGTCAGTTATTATGACATAAAGAAGTACACAAAATTTTAATTGCGCATCATATATATATATATATATATATATATATATATATATATATATATATATATATATATATATATATATATATATACAGTGTATATATATATATATATATATATATATGTATATATATATATATATATACACGGTATATATATATATATATATATATATATATATATATTATGTATATATAATATATGTATATTTACATACATACATATATATATATATATATATATATATATATATATATATATATATATGCATGTATGTATATATGTATATATATATATGATATGATATAACAAATACAGCTGTTTTTAATCCACTGTAGGACAAAGGGCGTTTGACCAATTTTCATCACCATTCCAGTGCTAATTGATGATGAGGGGAGAAATATATATTTCTACCTCCTATTTGGATTGAACTCTAGTCTCTTCAAACGAAAGACAAGGTCGCTATCAATCATGTCTCTCAGTGACCTTACCTTTCATTTCAAGAGACTAGGGTTCGATCTCAATAGGAGGTAGACATTTATTTCTATTTCAGCGTGTTATTGGCTTGATTTCCATATATGTATGTATATATCTATATATCTATCTATCTATCTATCTATCTATATATATATATATATATATATATATATGTATATATATCTATATATATCTATATATATGCATATATGCAGTATATATAATAAAAGTTATGATATATATATATATATATATGTGTGTGTGTGTGTGTGTGTGTGTGTATATATATATATATATATATATACTGTATATATATATATATATATATATATATATATATATATATATATATAAATGATATGATTTATGTATATATACATCTTCTTCTTCTTCTTCTTCTTCTTCTTCTTCTTCTTCTTCTTCTTCTTCTTCTTCTTCTTCTTCTTCTTCTTCTTCTTCTTCTTCTTCTTCTTCTTCTCATTATCATTATTATTATTATTACTTGCCAAGCTAGTTTGAAAAAGCTTGCTACAACCCAAAGGGCTCCAACCCGGAAAGCAGGCCAGTGCGGAAAGGAAATGGAGAAAAAAACGAATAAACTATTTATGAGAATAATAAAAAATGCAAACAGAGTATTTTAAGATCAGAAACAGCATTGAAATACATGAATGAAATGGTAATTGCGCCAACTTGTTCAACAGAAAAGCATTAACAGCAAGTTTCAAATTCTGAAGTTCCAATGATTCAACCTTAAGATTAGGAAGATTATTCCACAATCTGATCATAGAGGGAATGGATCTTCTAGATTACCGTGCAATATTCAGTCTTATGGTGGAAAAGGGAAGACTTAGAATAAACTGCGCACCTATTCTTAGGTACAGCAAAGTACAGTCTTGGAAGATCTGAATGCAAAGGAAGGGCACAATTACGAAAAACATCTGAGATATCATGCTGTGCTACGTGGGTAGAGATAAATATTCAAATCAAGAATAAGGAATTTGATAGACAGCAAGTTTTTGTTTAAGATGAGAGTCAGCAGCTGAAGACCAGATAGGAGAACAGTAATCAAAACATGGTAGAATGAAAAAAATAAAACATATACGCAAGATAGATCGATCTCAATATCTATTTTTTTTTTACAATTTGTAGAAGAAGCAGATCGATTGAGTTTTTAAAAATTTTAGAATTTTAAAGGAGTCGTATACAGTTAAAGAGATATTTTCAATGCAAGATTCTCGAAGTTGAGGAGCCACTGTCCTCGACCTACTTACAATCATATTTTGAGTTTTGTTAGGGCTCTATTTCATGTCCCATTATTTGCACCATGCACTAATTTTATCTCGATCTCTATCAAAGGGTTCAACAACCATTGCTGTACGTTTAGGAGATGGAATTGATGCAAAGAGAGTAGCATCGTCTACATATGCAACAAGCTTATTTTGTAGGCCAAACCACATGCCATGTGTATATGATTTAGTATGAAAAGCAATGGGCAAAGAACTCTACCCCGAGGAACACCAGATATGAAATTCCTATAGTCAAAATGGTGCCCATCATCATCTACTCTGTGCAATCTATTACTTAGAAATTCAATGTTGATTTTAAGTAAAGACCCACCTATTCCCATCTATTTAAGAGTTTGAAATCAAGGGCCTCATGATATACACCGACAAGGGTAGCACTAAAATCAAGACCAATTATACGAGTTTCCTGACCACAGTCCCCCCCCCCTTTTTTTTTTTTGTACAGCATTGGAAAATAATTGTAAGAAAGGTATCAGCAGCTTCAAGGCTCTATCGAAAGTGAAACTGTAAACTAAGGAACAGGTGAATACTGTCCTTATTCATGTTTATACATCTTGCCAAAAGAAGTTCATAAGGATGAGATTATATGGACGTAATGGAAATTTACTCAAGGGAGTAATATTACCAAGAAAAAAAAAAAAAAAAAAAAGCACCCCACATCTTTGCAGCTAAGAAAGTAGGTGTCTTTATAAGAAACAAAGAAAAGTACTATTTCGGTCTACATTTTAATAAGCATTAAAGACCTGGAAAAGTGTTTTAATATCACGAAACCAAGAGTCGGGAAAACAAGAATGAGGAAGAGTTTCTCATTAGTCTGCTTATAATCAAACATTTATATATCTTCACACACAAACACACACACACATATATATATGTATATATATATATATATATATATATATATATATATATATATATATATAAATATGTATATATATTACATGTGAGTAGGGCCTCATTACGCTATATATACTGATAGCTCTAAATCTTTGTATAGGTTCTGGCTATGCTGCATTATTATCAGACAAAAGAAGTCGGCTTTTATTACCTAGTGAAGCATCAGTATTTACATGTGAACTATCCGCTATTTTAGTAGCTTATGACGTTATTAAAACAACTGAAAATAGGGTGAATCTTAAGTTTATTTATACAGATTCAAGAAATGCCATTGAAGCACTCAAAGATTACACCCATAAGAACCAATTGGTATTAAAAACTAAAGAGCTCCTTAAGAAGTTCAATTGTGGATGGAATAGATATTGAAATATTCTGAATTCCTGCTAACTTAGCAATAGGGTTACCGCAGCTTGGCACTAAACTTCCCAGTAATGCTTATGTAACCATCATAAGCATTAATAGTAACAAAATGGTACTGTATGTTGGATGATGCCTCTGAAAATAATAGATTAAATTAAATAAAACTAGTTA
>NC_090726.1:64111744-64119244 GCF_036898095.1 Palaemon carinicauda | reverse complement strand
TATTTCATTGGCTTCTATTTGTGCCAGAATACAGAATTTTACAGCCCTTCAGCCATTCTTTTTTCATTCTTTTGTGACCTTCAAAAACCAATACCTTTTTTCCGGTTTTTGTTGCTTTCGAGAAACTTTTATTTTCATCCTATAGCTCCTATAAACCCCACCCATTCACTCTCTCTCTCTCTCTCTCTCTCTCTCTCTCTCTCTCTCTCTCTCTCTCTCTCTCTCTCTCTCTCTCTCTCTCTCTCTCTCTCTCTCTCTCTCTCGGTTTCCGCCGTTGAAGTGAAAAGAATGGTTTTTACGCATCACAGATATACAAAATCGTTATTCTTCGAGCCATCATTTTGTCTCCATATATTTCTCTTTTACTTTTTACTGTAATTTCTTCATCTTTCTTATCTAATTTAATTTTTATATAAGAGAATAACGGTGATCTACTTTTAGTGCTATAGGTGATTTGGTATATTTTGTGTATTCCCTTAAACTTTTATGTAAATTTGTTTGTTGATTGGTACATTTTAACTCTACTTCTACATATTTCCATTATGTCAATCTACTTATTTCACGTTCTTTGATAATCTTCCCCCTTTCATGCATTACACGATTCACTGGTCAGAATAATGCAGAGACATACTGATACTTTAATACCATGCCCCTCCTCCCCTGAAATAGTAAGCCCTGGTTGATGCAAATTTCCATCGGCCATGATGTCACTCCACGTGTGAATTTATAAATTTTATATGGAGCGTCTGTCGTCTGGTCGTGGGAGTCCTGAGGTTCGCAGTTCGTCTTCTTGGTGAAAGCCCCTTTCGTTCCTTTTGGTGTCGTTTATTCCTTTGAGGTTTTTGCTAGAGGAAAAGTGGTGGTATATTATTATGCGGTTTTTGGTAGTGGTAATGATTCTGTTGATTATCTTAAAAGGGTCAAGATGATGGTAATGATGATGAAGTGCTCTTAACACTCTTCATACCGATAATGATCCTTCTATCAACTTGCCTTATATGATGTTGAACATTATTATTATTATTATTATTATTATTATTATTATTATTATTATTATTATTATTAATCAATTCCTGTGTTCAATGTTCATGTTGCAGTAATTTCGACAACAATCATCTGTAATTTTATTATTATTATTGTTATTATTATTATTATTATTATTATTATTATTATTTTGTTGATGATAATAAAAAACAACAATGCATCAGTTTCTTTTACAGAAAGCGTCTTTCTTCCTAGATAATATTTTGTAGTTTGCTGTTATATAGATGTAGGAAATCCTGCTCTTTTCTACACTTGGGAGGAACGTGACTCAGTAGCTTTGACTGTCGCACATAATCACAGCTTCTCGACCATCAAAGTGAGAATATAACGCTACAGTAGCACTAGGGCCGACTCGTTTCCTCTATTTTTTTTTTTTTTTTTTTTTTTTTTTTTTTTTTTTTTGCGTCAATACCATCATGACACGAAAACGGTTTATGTCGTATGAAGCATGAGGCATGAGCAATAAGAAGATATTTACTGTTATAGAAAATAGTCTTAATTCTTTGGGAAATGGAAACGAGTATAATATCCATTAATGTGTGTTCAACACTGACACTCAAACGAGTTTCGTATCCTATTGAGAATATGCTCCATAGTAAAACCGCATTTATATATTAATACGATAGCGCGTGAGTTATTTATTGTGTGTATCATGCTTTAAAGAAAATGGTAATGATTTCATGGTATACTCGTGTGTCAGGCTTTAAAGAAAACGGAAATAATTTCATGGTATACTCTTACAAATTCACATTAGAATTTGATTACTTAACCAAAGCACATCTTATATATAGTTTTCCCAATTTTGTTTTTAGCACCTGACTCTGTTTTTAAATATTAGACAAAAAATTGAGTTCTATCTATTTTCATAGCTTAGATTATAAAATTAATCTTGGGCCTTTTCGTTTAACGACTAATCCGTTCTTATTGTAAAACATTTCTCATAATTTTGATCACCCTTTGCTTCAAATCTTCTTAGACATTACTCAATTTCCCGTCCGCCTATTACATTCAATGACCATTAATAAAGCTCAAGGACAGACTTTCGATAAGGTTGGGATCTACTTACCACAACCTTGCTTTACTCATGGACAACTTTATGTAGCCTTCTCAAGAGCAAGGTCTATGAACAGTGTAAGAGTGAAAATTTGTCCTCAGAATAATTCTACTCATATATACAACGGCTCCGGGGTTAATGTATGATCCCGGCCCCCTGTATGTATGATGACGGCCGACTAAGCATACAGAGGGGGCTAAGGGGTCATAGAGGCGTTAGCCCACCTCCCCGATAGGTAAGTAGGTAAGGACACAGCTTGAAGGTTAGGTAAGGTGGGGAAGTTTAGGTTAGTTGGTGTCCATTTTTTTATGGACATGGGAGGAATTGGCTGCTGACATACAGAGGCTCCCCCTAACAAACTACATTTACCCTGGGTAAACATAATTGCCTGGGCTGGCGGCACTCAGGGAGACTGAAGGGTTTATCCTCATTTCTCTAAAAGAGAAGTGTATCGAATTATGCTAGTAATTCTAGGAGATATATATATCTCCGACCGAATTAATAAAAATTATACTAGAGGTTAATCCGGGGATAACGTTACTAAAGTATACTAAAACGATTTAGGCTAGCCTAACCCAAGTCGGGATCTCGGCTACGCTAGTACCACCGAGGCCCTATCGTATACGATATAAACGTTTATTCGGAAGAGGAAATATTACATGTGTAAAGCTTATCTTCATTAGTATAATTTTGCCTAACTAGCTAGAATTTCTTTATAGCTAATTACCAGGAACGTCGTACTACTAACTAAATAAGCTTTTATGGCGTACGAGAGCGGTCTTAAAATGGCCGCCTCAGGGGATGGCAGTGCTCCGCTTAATGCACCTAAATTGTGTTAATTTAAGTGTGAGAAGGGAGCCAAAAATTATACACAGGAAAGATTAAATACTCAACTTTCCAGAGGATGAAGATGCTGGAGATCACATGGTAAGATTCCTTGAAAACAGTAATAACATTGAGAGCAACGTGGGAGAGCACCGTGCTTAAATGGCTACGTTAGAAGGAATTATACGCCGTAGTAGTACTGGGAAGGGATCCACCGGGTAACCTTGATAATGGCTCCCCTTCATTTTCGCCACTCTTCCCCCTCAAAGAGTAAAATCTATTTGGGGTGAAGATTGCCATGTGTCGTATCAAGAAATGCGTCCCCTGATTTTATTCGATATCCTTAAAAGTTATATTAAGGATACTCGCGCCAGGAGTTAGAATTCTGGAGACCTATGGTTAATTCTCTGGGAGTATCACTGTAGCCAAATATCCCTTAGAAAGCTGCCTAAATGAACCGTCCATCAGGACGACATGGCCATATCACCCAAAAATAGATTTTTTGCTTTGCTGAAAATCCGTTTTACCCTGGGTAAACATAATGGCCATTGATTTAATACCAAGCTCTGCTAAGTTCTTCACTAGAAATATTGTATATAAAGAAGTTTTGTAAATTGTTTCATGTATAGCTCATTTTTTAAAATAAATATACAAGTCAAATCTTATCACATTTTATTCATACATGTATAGGTTAGGAAAATTAGTATTGAAAATATAATTTCGTGCAACTTACACGGGTGGCGCTAGTCTGTATTATATACAAATGTATTTTTTGGAAAGTTTTTTTTTCATTTAACCTGGTCATATACAAAAATGAACAAGTTTTTATCTTATAAATCTTATAATTATCATTACAAGGGCTCCCAAAGGAAAAATAGCCCAGTTAGGAAAGGAGATAAGATAATCTATAAACTATAAGGGAAGGTATAAAAAAATAAAATTAAAAATTTTAAGAACAGTAACAACATTGAAATAAATCTGTTCTATATAAACTATATAATTCATATAAAAATGAAAACTCACTATGTGATTCGTAGACTATAATAGAACGTAATACCATGAACATTAAAAGGATTTCGGTATTCTATTAAAGGGAATTTATTGAATCATAATATTATTTAGTTTTATATTTTGTAGGTAGGTTGTTTTACAATCTTGCTTTTGAAATTATGATGCATTTTTTAAAATATATAATAACTGATTAAGATTTATTTCTTGTAAAAGTAACCAAATTAATATGCTTAATCATTTCTACCAGATTTTCGTGTAGCCTACAGTAAAATAGTATCCTGAAAGTTGGTAGTTTTATAAATATTTATCCTCATGCCAAAAGTCTCCCACCAACGCCAATCTACAATGGATAGTGTGATGATGTAAACTGGCCAAACCTCAGACTTGAATAAGGAAATGTCTGAAGCATTTGTCCTGCAGTGTACTAGAAACTCCAGCATTTGATGTGTGTGTGTATATCTATATATATATATATATATATATATATATATATATATATAGTAGGTTGGCCAGGGCACCAGCCACCCGTTGAAATACTACCACAAGAGAGTTACGGAATCATTTGACTGGGCAGACAGTACTGCAATGGATCCTTCTCTCTGGTTACGGTTCATTTTTCCTTTGCCTACACATACACCGAATAGTCTGGCCTTTTCTTTACAGATTCTGCTCTGTCCTCATACACCTGACAACACTGAAATTACCAAACAATTCTTCTTTACCCAAGGGGTTAACTACTGCACTGTAATTGTTCAGTGGCTACTTTCCTCTTGGTAAGGGTAGAAGAGACTCTTTAGCTATGGTAAGCTGCTCTTCTAGGAGGACACTCAAAAATCAAACCATTGTTATCTAGTCTTGGGTAGTGCCATAGCCTCATAACCATGGTCTTCCACTCTCTCTTGGGTTAGAGGTTTCTTGCTTGAGGGTGCACTTGGGCACACTATTCTAACTGATTTCTCTTCCTCTTGTTTTGTTAAAGTTTTTTATAGTTTATTTAGGAAATATTTATTTTATTGTTCTTACTGTTCTTAAAATATTTAACTTTTCCTTGCTTCCTTTTCTAACAGGGCTATTTTCCCTGTTGGGGCCCCTGGGCTTATAGCATCCTGCTTTTCAAAATAGGGTTGTAGCTTAGCAATTAATAATAATAATAATGATAATATATATATATATAATATATATATCACAATATATATATATATATATATATATATATATATATATATATATATATATATATATATATATATATATATATACTGGATATGTAAACCAGAGGAATCCGACCAGCGATTGTAGGCAATTCTTAATTCGAAAGTCTAAATGAGGGAAAAGATTGCTTCAAGCGAACTGTAGCTGAAATTGGGTTTCCGAGTTAAATTACCAAAGGAAGTTGTAGCATATGTCATCCCTAATACTCATGACTCTGTACGCACCTGTTGGTTGGATTATTGTTCATTATTTGAAAGTTCTTTGTTCATAACCGGAAAGGTAACCCCTTCCGGGGCCAGTCCTTAATAAGGAAAAGAAATTTTGAACACACGCACATACACCCATATATATATATATATATATATATATATATATATATATATATATATGTATATATATATATATATATATATATATATATATATATATATATATATAATGTGTGTGTGTGTGCGAGCATGTTTTGAAGTGTTAACAGAAACGGTATATAGTTGTGTTATTATACTGCAAGAATACCATAGACGCATAGTAATGTCTTTTTAATAGCTAAGAAAAAAGTGCTTTGGGTATATTAATGATATCCCGAAGAGATTCCTTGACGTGTTTTTTTTCCAACATCAATAGATTCTAGCAGTTACGATACTCCATCTGCTGTGGAAAGCCTGGAGTTACTCGCCGTTACGAGTTGCTAAGTACCCTTGATCACAGATATAGAGACTTGTTTTTTATTCCTTCCTGTATCATATGAGCCCTTTCTCATGTTAAATCTATAACGGCTAAAGTTATTCATATGAAAATATGGCGCCATGAATTGGAAGAGTCACGAGTGGAAGGGAAGATCTTGGGGGGAGACAGGGAAAGCATCTTATTTCTTGTGTATCTGTCAACTGCCCAAGATGTGTTGAGAATGCCATTTCGACTTGCATCAAAGTAAAGAAACTGAATCGTTGAGTGAGTGGTTTAGTGCTCTGGGTCATTTGCATAAAGCGGGGTTTGCACGGTCGAACGGCTCGTCGAATCCGATTGTCGAACCTGCTTCTCAAATGGTTCGAAGAGGTGGAGTCGGCCACAAATGCATAAGAGTTTTGGACAATGAAGGTTCACCCACAAAAGTCAGGCGAGAACAGGCTTTCTTCGAATGATTGAATCATTCGACAAACATGTTCGACAACCAAATACCCTGTTCGCATGTTCGAACATCCCTTGAAGCACTTGTCCATGGAACCGCGTTCGACGAACCGGTCGACCGTGTAAACCAGACTTAACAATTGTACTGTAATACAATTTAGAACAAAATTAAGGTTGCTGTGCACTAAGGTGTCACATAAAATCATATTACAATTAGATAGTTGCCCTAGGAGTTGGCCTTTCGACAACAACACTGTCAGGAAACTTAAAAAAGAAAAAGAAAAAACAAATGATGCTAGTAACTACAGTAACTGATGACAGACAATTTTATTAAAATTCTAAGTAGCCTTTTCTTCAGTTGGTATAAGGACGATGATAGTCGACTAGCAAAAAAAAAAAAAAAAAAAAAAAAAAAAAAAAAAAAAAAAAAAAAAAAAAAAAAACAGGTGTCCTCCTCGACTACTGGATCTAAATCATTGGGGCACGTATTTTCTCAGGTCAGAATCATTGGTACTCAAGATTTGACGTTATTTCGACTCCCGATGGAGAAATATTCCTTTAAATAAAGTATTTTATTTCGGTGCGTCCTGGTGAAGAACTATGTTAGGCAATATAGAAGGAAACTGTCCAGAAGGAGACCGTGTTCAGGTACGTTCTGTGACGTAAATCTCCTCCAGGATTGATGTAGAATGATTGGAATGGAAGAGAGTCGATATGGAGAGGTAAGGTCTGAGGAAAGAAAATAAAGCTAGAATCTTCCTGGATGAAAAACAGCAGTTACATGGATTTTTTTTTCTTCTTTATATTTTAATGTTGTACTTGTTTTTATATGTGAATAAATTGGGTTACTTACCGGGGCAAAAATATGCAGTTAAAACTGAAAGTGATGAAGAGTAGTGGGGAAAAAGAATTCCAGTCATGTCATCGAACTTGGATATAGTATTAGTTAGCCATTTATGACATATTTTCTTTAGCGTGGTATTATCTATCACAAGGAGTTATCTCTTAGGGAGTTGTCTTTGAGATGCTGTTTTCGCTTCAGATTGTGGGATTCTATTCATTTTTATTGAATAGATCATGAACATTTCAACCAAACTATATTACTGCGATATATTTTTCTATGGGCATTTCAATCTAACAATGATGCAAGTTATTTTCACCTTTTATCAATAAGCATTTCGGTCACGCTATACTACAGTAAGTTATTTTTCTTTGAGGGTTTCAGT
>NC_090726.1:64104244-64106744 GCF_036898095.1 Palaemon carinicauda | reverse complement strand
AGATTACTTTACCATAATGCAGAGCCTCTTTGCTTAAATTTTTTTTATTTCTTTTATAAATTTGTTGTGAACAGTCAGTTTGGTGTCAGGTATTATGTTCATAAATCACATATCATAGAGAAATGCAAAGTTGTTGGGCAGGAACATTGAAAATCTTGAAAGAAGGTTGAAGTTAAAGTGAGGTTTTCTCTCAGAAGAACTAGCTAGGATTTATTTATATGGCGGGTATAGGAAAATAGATATAACTTATGCTGGTTTTGTATCAGTAGGAGCGAGAAAAATCGTAATATTTGCTTTTCTAGTAAAAGAAAATTTTCTCCGTGGAAGTTGGGGTATGGGGTGATTATTAGTTGTCCCATAGTATGAGATAGCTATAGCATCAGAATTTGCAATGATTGATGTATTTACCTCGAGGATTTGACTTTATCCTAAGTAAGGGAAGCAGTTAGGCTAATGATCTGCGGAAGGAGTTTTGAGTGAGGATCTGATATATGCCTCCGTCTTTGGAGATTTCCAGATGACAGACGGGCGAGTTTGGAATCTAGAAAGCCATCACTTAGACTAGACCTAGGGAAAAGGTTAAATTTGAGAGGGCGTGTTTTCCTTTAGAAAAAAGAAAAAGGAAAAAAAAAGGCATCAGAGCAGTATTGCAACAACAGGCAAAATATGGAAGGATATGGTAATTGATTATTTGATTCACCCTCCTCCACTTAAGGCTAGAAAATATAAAAAAGTATTGCAATTATGTATATATTTTTTGAGGATGCCTGAAGGCGAAGGCCAGAAAAGATTCGTGAGATCTAAGCCAATGATGCTTCTATGGATAATCATGAATAAAACATCCAGTGTCGATCATTCCTAAATGCCACTGGCTTCGTCTACTCTGAATCTATAACAGTAGAGGTATCGAGGAAATTTCTGAAAGGATTAGAATAAAGTAATGTGGTTGCAACATCAGATTTATGATGTTGTTAATCAGGAAATCATTTTCTATTTGATAAGTAGTTTCATCTTATGTGAGATAAGATTAAGGCCTCGCCACTACCTGGATTAGTGGCAATGAAGTAAGGTCTTTTGTTATTGTTTTGCTAATTTATAGTACTTGCAATTATATATATATATATATATATATATACATATATATATATATATATATATATATATATATATATATACATATATATATATATGCATATATATATTATATATATATGTATATATATATATTATATATATATATGTATATATATATTATATTATGTATATATATGTATATATAATATAGAAAGAAAGAATGAAGTGCCTCTGGGGTTTTTTACATTATCTGGTTACACTTGTTACTTCAAAGCCTTAGATCTAAATGTTCCTGATAGCCGATTGGTTTAGGTCAACTTTAACTAAGCCCAAAAGTATCCTAAATTGAGTTGTATTTGATAGATTTAGAATGAATTGTAGCTTATAGTAATATACGCTATACAACTCCCCATACATACAGTATATATATATATATATATATATATATATATATATATATATATATACATAAATATATATATATATATATATATATATATATATATTTATATATATATATCTTCGCACTCCCCAAGAGTGATTAGTTCACAAAAGTTTTAACGGGGCTCCACAAGGCACTAGAAAAGTTGAAAGATCCAGGCCTACATGGCTGAGGCTTATGAAGCGTGAAATAGATGATCAGTGAAGAAGTATGGATTTAAAAGCTCAAGAAAAAGACTAGTGGGAAAATTTAACCGAGACCCTTTGCGTCAATAGGCGTAGATGATATATATGTATATATATATATATATATATATATATATATATTTATATATATATATATATATATATATATGTGTGTGTGTGTGTTTGTGTATATATATGTATATATTATAAATATATATATATATATATACACACATATATATACACAAAAACACACACACACACACACACACATATATATATATATATATATATATATATATATATATATATGTGTGTGTGTGTGTGTTTGCATATATATATATATATATATATATATATATATATATATATATATTTGCGTGTGTCTATTAAATATAAGAACCAAGTTTACATTTAATAATTTGCGTTCCATGAAAATCGTAGACCAAAATGATCTTGCCAAGACATTGAGGTCCATCATTTGAGATAACTACCAAAATTCTGTTTGGAATTTGGGATGTTGGGAGCCCTTCAAACTCGCGTTAAGCCCAATGTTGACCGCTTTTGTCCTTTTAAATTCAGTTGCCAAATGCAATCTGATGGCACAATTTTTCATGGGGAGGTGATTTTTCACTTTTTATGGTCCCTATTGTGTGTACATCAAAATGGTGACCCTTCGAAATAATTTTGCTGGTAATGGCCAGTCTTTTTATTATAGACCCAAATATGTATACGGATTTTTTTTTTCAAGCTAGAGAGAAAGTGTTTTTTGTCCTCAGATATTTCAGATTCCACAGAG
>NC_090726.1:64049244-64099244 GCF_036898095.1 Palaemon carinicauda | reverse complement strand
ATCTTCTGGGATCAAGGTTTGAATTTATTTTTCACTCTAGAGTAATATTTTTCTCAAATTTATGCTGGGCTAAAAGTGTGGGCTAACTTTTTGAGAGGCTTAAATCCAGGATGGACGCCTCCAGCTTATGTCAACCTATAATACTTCATATCTTATGGTAATTTTGCCCTCCAAATGCATTCTTGGTATCTAATTAAATATTATTCGAGATCATAAATTTCATATTCGATGTCAGAATCAATTTTTCTCCCAACAGCTTCTATGTTAGAGAAAGAGTATCAGCATGTCAATCTCTATTTTCAACTGAGCTATGATTTATTTTATAGTTAAAATCGTACGTTTGCAAAACATACATTTTACTCAACTTATCATATCGTATATTAGTTCAGCATCATAACAATCTACATCAATAATATGATTATCCCCCAAAATGTATAAAAAATAGATAATATAATCTTGCAACCGAATCATGTATCATGATGACTAAAAGTATCAAGTAAATCAAATTTTATCTAAAGGATTCAGTAATATGTATGTATGTGTGTGTGTATATATATATATATATATATATATATATATATATATATATATATATATATATATATATATATGTGTGTATATATATATATATATATATATATATATATATATATATAATTATATATATATATATAATTATATATATACATATATATTTATATATACACAAAAAAATTAAGTAGGACAAAAGAAGAGAGGAGAAGCAGTAAATTTGGATTAGGCACAAGATAAGGCAGAGGAGATATGCTTGTACAATTTGCGGAAAGAAACAATCTGAAAATCATGAGCACCTTTTTCTAATTAAAAGAAATATCGATAATGAATATGTAGAAGCCCAAAATGGAGAAACGGAAAACAAAGTAGATTTTATTTTTATTGATAAAGTTATTTTAGTTAAAGATGTAACAGTGTTAAACAATTTAAAAGTCAAGCGACAATAGAATTGTGAGAAGCAAAATTTTTCTAGATTTAAGGAAAGAAAGAAAAACCAATTTTAAGAAAAAAAATGAGTTTAGTATTGCAATACAAAATAGGTACTCCCACCTACATGACGAAATGGAATCAAGTAAAGAAGAAATAAACAGAGATTTAACAAAATTCGTTTTGAAGTCGGCTCAAGATATCGGTGGAAAAGTTCCTGAACAAGGTCAAGGAAAACAACCAGGAAAGACCAAAAGCCTAATAAATAAAAATAAGAAATGAGGGTAAAATCCAAGAGAGATGATCTGAAACTAGCAGAACTATGTAAAACAGTAAACAAAATAAAACCCAATACATTCGTAAACGTAATCAGACCAAAATTGAGGAACTACTAATCAAGGAAGAAGCATCAAATTGATGAAAAGAAGTCTTGGAACAGGGCAACAACAGATGGTTGCTTTAAAGAATGAAAAAAGGAAATACTATCAACAAAATAGGTAGAGTATAAAAATTACAGTCATTCAATTTTGATATAAGAAATATATTTGCCAATAAACATTTTGAAATACTTGAGCCGGCACCAAACGTAACAATAGGAGGGGTAAAGAAAGTATTAAAAGGCATGAAGAGGCAAAGCAGCAGAAAGCATAACAATTCATTTAATCATAGATGGAGCAGATTTCATATTAGTAAAGCTCATTGAACTTTACACAAAATGTCTGCAAGAATGATCTATACTTACAGCTTGGAGGACCTTTATCATTAGGGTAATTGACAAAAAGGGAGATATGAAAGACCTGAAAAATTATCACCCAATAAGTTTACTCTCCGTAATATATAAAACATTTACAAAGATCAATTTAGGCGGAATAGAAAGACAGCGAGACTTGAATCAGCCATGAGAGTAGACAGGATTTGAAGCAGGTATCCCAGGGGCTCCAACAGGAAAAATAGCACAATAAGGAAAAGAAACAAGGAAAAATGAAATATTTTAAGAACAGTAATAATATTAAAATAAATATTTCCTATGTAAACTATAAAAACTTTAACAAAACAAGAGGAAGAGAAATTAGATAGAATAGTGTGCCCGAGTGTACCCTCAAGCAAGAGAACTCTAACCCAAGACAGTGGAAGACCATGGTACAGAGGCTATAGCAGTACATAAGACTAGAGAAAAATTGTTTGATTTTGGAGTGTCCTTCTCTTAGAAGAGCTGCTTACCGTAGCTAAAGAATTATTCTACCCTTACCAGGAGGAAGTGCCCACTGAATAATTACAGAGCAGTAAACCCTTGGGTGAAAAAGAATTGTTTGTTAATCTTAGTGTTGTCAGGTGTATGAAGACAGAGGAGAATATATAAAGAATAGGCCAGACTATTCGGTGTGTGTGTGTAAGCAAAGGGAAAATGAACCGTAACCAGAGAGAAGTATCCAATGTAGTACTGTCTGGCCAGTCGAAAGACCCCATAACACTTTAGCGGTAGTATCTCGCCGGGTGGCTGTGGCTTGGCCGACCTACTACCTAATAAATCACAGTAAACTAATGGAAAAATCAACAGCTAGGCTTAAATCGACCAAGAGAGCAGGCAGGATTTAGAATCGGGTATTCAACACCTGGCTATATCCATGAAATTAACCAGCCAATGAAAAAATCATCAATGTTTGACAAACCACTATGAGAAAGTTGTTCATTCTGTCAAATCTTCAGCAGTAATGAAAGCCCCTATGAGATAACAAATAGATGAATCTTATGTTAGAAAACGTGGAGATATTTATATAGGAATACAGCAAATATGAAACTACACAAAGATAGTGAGAAAATTCTAATTGAGAAGGAATTAAACAGGGAAACCCCATCCCTCCCAAATTATCACCAGCATTTTGAAAATTTAGATTGAGAAAATGTAGAATTAACGTTAATGATGAATGACCTAATAAGTTAAGATTTGTAGATGACATACTTATGTTTTGTGAATCATGGGAGGAATTGCAAAAGATGATACAAGAACTGAATCGAGAAAGCAGAAATTAATTAATTAATTTGAGTAAATTAATTAATTAATTAATTAATTAATTTGAGTAAAATTAAGATAATGTTCAATGAAAAAGTGGAGACAACAAATAGAGAGTTATAACCGAACATCCTGAAATTGTTAATGATTATACATACTTAGGACAGGCAGTGTTTGCCCAAGAAATGAGACCGAAATTAAGATAAGGATAAGCATGGGAGGAAGAGCTTTTGGTACACAAAATTAGTTTATGGAAAGTAAAATTACACTTCCTTTAAAAAGAAAAGTATCTAATCAGATGGTCCAACCAGTATTAACTTATGCATTGGAAACATGAACCCTTACAAAAGCCTTCGAACATAAACTAGTTACAACTCAAAGAGCTATGTAAAGAATAATGGTGGGGATAACACTAAACGATAGAAAAAGAGCACAGCGGATACGAGAGCAAACTAAAGTAAAGGATATTCTAACAAGTTGTAAGAAAAAGAAATGGACGAGGTCAGGACATAAAACATTAATGACAGATAATAAATGAACCTTAAAAATAACAGAATGGGTCCCTAGAGATTGCAAAAGAAGCAGGGGAAGGAAGAGAAGACGATGGATTAACGAGCCAAAAAAAATTTGAAAGTATAGATTGACATAGATAGACCATAAAGCGACGGAAGTGGATATACATGTGTGAGGCCTTTGTCAACTAGTGGACTAGTTACAGCTGATTATATATATATATATATATATATATATATATATATATATATATATATATATATATATATATATATAATGATACACTCAGAAATGTAGTCGTTTTCAGTCCACTGCAGGATATAGGCCTCAGACATATCCTTAGTCATGTCTGAGCTTTGGCCATTATCATCACCACGCTGGCCACTGCGAATTGGTGATGGTGGGAGAATTTTGTCTGATTTCTCATAGCAAGCCAACCTAGTATGGGTGGCCCTGGCTAGTACAGCTTTGTTGATCATGGCGATTCACAAACCCTTTCACCACGTTAAGGTATTCCCACTTAGCGTGGATGATAATGATGAGGATAATGATAATGAATCCAATGACCATAGTAATGAGTACATTTATGACGTTTATGTATATTAATGTATACACACATACACACACACATATATATATATACACATATATAATATTGTTGTGTTGGTGTGGCTGTTGTTGTATATAAGATAAATAGAAATAAAGATTAACATCATAAATGTCATCACTATTATTATCATCATTCTCTTTATTTGATTCATTATCGTCATCCGCTCCACCATGTTCAAAATCTTGTGTAGGATCATGAAAATGGCACTGTTTTGATTCGCTGACCTGCCTTAGAAATTGAATATCTGGCTTGCGGAAGCCCACTGGAGTGCATATGCTTTCCTTTAGTGTCCAGTAGAATTGGGGGTGACTCAGGCGTTTCATAATTCAGAAGACAACGCTTGTTAGTTCCCCTTTTCCATTTCCAAGTCGTGTGAATCTTTGTCTGGTTGAAGGTATGTCTCATCATTTTACATTTTCTTTCTCTCGTTATATATATACCTTATGGTAATGATCTACGTGGTATCTTTCAGGGCTTGTATCACAGACAGGCTTTGTCCAATTTGTAAAAAAAAAAAAAAAAAAAAGGCGGCTGCTGTAGTGTGACTGTAGACGTGAAGTAAGATTATGATCTGTGCTATCTCATCTGAGCACAACGCTCTACAGTCTAAGCTAACTTGCCTTCATTTGACACTCTGTGTTCCCTCCATAGAATATGCAACATATGGTGTGCCACCACGACTAGAGTGGCTGTGTATTCGGCTTTAGTCCCAACTGTTGTCTGATGGTCCTGTACAGATATATTTGTATCAGCCTCTGCATGTTGACTTTCGTTTTTCTAAGTGTTGCTTTGTTCTGGTAAGTTTACACGTGAAGCCAAAGAATAAAAGAACTTAATACAAGGGAATTGCCTTGAGAGGGTACGGAATTAATTTTGCAAGAAAGTTCAGATTCGCTGTTTGTTAGGAGGATTTAGAAGCTCTTGAAAAACTTTAGATGATGAAAATGTTTTAAGGGCTCTCAGACTTGCTAGACCTTAGATTCTTTTCAAAATGTGTTAATGAATAGAATAAATATTAACAATGATTCACCAGAACAATTTGGGAGGCATGCTTGTATCTAGCCACGATGACTGAAAATCTTTACAAAATAATATCACCATGTGCATCTACTTCCATCGCATGGTTGACGGTCAGAGGGTGCTGCTAAGTGCCTTAGGATTTCCATGTCCAAAATGGTGATATAATATGCCGGATCTTTATCCAAGATTTGCATGAAAAAACTTCAAACCTTCATCCCGGATGATTGGTCACGGGATTTATTGGAAAGGCCCTCTACTATCTTTATTTGGTGCTTCTGCTGAAGGTTTAATAGATTGAATCTGAAATATTGCCTGCCAGTCACGTTCGAGATATCAAGGACGTATATTTACTTTTATTTTAGCAAAAGAACCAGACGCCATCGATTCAGTCTTCCTTGATCTACACTACCAGCTTTTTGTGGTCTGTCTGGGTGCATTTCAGGACTGGCTTACAAATTTATTGGATGGCGTTTCTTCCGATTTTCATATTAATGTAGATTTATGTTTGTTTCATTAAAAAAGCCACCATTTCGATTGCCGTAACGTTGAAAGATCATCTTTTTATATCATTATCACAATATCTACTTCTGAATAATTTACAATTGTATAAATACTTTTCGAAAAGTATCTAACGACTAAAAAATGAAAAAGATGGGCCATCTTAGACAAAGTCTCAAGAGCTGAGTCTTTCCATGAGTGATTAGATCAGCACTATAATTCAATGCAACTCTCGCATGATTTCGTGCTCGACTGAACTGATTTCTTAAGTTCTTTCGGAATCGACCTGATCGCAGCCATAAGCTGAAGCATAACCCATCACAGTTGCATCGTAGGAGTCAGTCGACCGTTTCTCATGTGATTAAAATTGCATCTCAGCCAAATCTTTATGGCCGATCGTTTGAGCCGTTTTCTCGGAAAAGCCCACTTGCTTTTATTTGTCTGCCTTTCTTTCTTTTCGTTCGTATACGCGGATGTCGTTGTACCTTGTTGTACCTTGTTGTACCCCCACCCTCTCTCTCTCTCTCTCTCTCTCTCTCTCTCTCTCTCTCTCTCTCTCTCTCTCTGTCTTGCATAACTTTTTATATCTATTTATTCTCTATTTCTGTGTTGATGTTCGATATTTTTTGTAATCTTTGCATCAAATGTTTACATGACACAATAAATACGTCGAGTTGTTTCTCTTTAATCTGTATCGATAAATGCCTTGTATACCCGTGAAGATGGATGGTACGATTCTGACAGAGAACAAGGCAGACTCATGTAGGATGAAAATGGGAAGACGACTGTTCTTACACAAGGGGAAATGTACTCTGATGAAATGTTTGTTATAAAAAGCTCTGCGGCATATTTAGTGAACATTGATATAGAAAAAGCTAATGATATAACCGATGCAATTGAAAATTTAGAATATATAATGTAGACTTTAGAAGGTATTCTTTATTAAAACACCGATTCAAAGTGTTTCATGGTGTAAGTGGGGCATATATAAGAAAAGGACTAGTTTTGTTTAGGGATGGGTCCGAGATAAAGATAATTGTCCCAATGGGTACTGACCCCCCCCCCCCCCTTTTTTTATAGATGGAGTGAAGTTCTCAGTAATTTAAAAGATGTAGGTGCAAAGTTGTAGGATACAAATAGGGGTCTTGCATACATTTTGCAATGGTTAATATTTGCTAATGTAGTGTTGATTGAAAACACCACAGACCATTAAAATATTTTAAATAAATGTAACATGAGAAAATGGAAACCAGGGAGATGGAGCAGTGAATTTTAAAATACATGGTGAAAAAAAACGCTCCAGTTTATTTATATTGGTATCTGGAAGTCAAGATAACAGAAAGCGGCAGTTTTATGCAAGAGGTTTTGTTGAAAAGCTGAGATGTAAATGGAATCCGAAATGGGGAGGGACCTTTATATCCAGGAAGTAAGGAAGTGTGTACAAGATAGAGACGAGCGGCATGTTGTGTACCGAACCATTTGAGTACAGTATGAAGCAGCTGTCATGTATATCTTCTGCACAGAAGATTCATCCTCAACTTATTTTCGAAAGGTGAAACTCCCCAGTTGCATTTGGCTTGCTTTTTTTATCCTATAGGACCAACATATGATGGCTGTAACGGCTTGTATCTGAAAGGAAATTTTATTTCTATGCAGAGAAAATTATATCGTCTCTCTCTCTCTCTCTCTCTCTCTCTCTCTCTCTCTCTCTCTCTCTCTCTCTCTCTCTCTCTCCATTGAAGCAATAGAAATGTTAATGAACGTTCCAAAAGCAAGAAAGCCCTAGTAATTGCCATTGGAATGGAATCTGACATTTGTTTACGAGAGAGGAAGAGGGACGACTAAATGCAATGTCCCATTTGTCATTTGGAATTAAGAGCCCAGATCCGCATTTGCCTTTACTTTGTTTCTAAATCCATTTGGAGTACGAAGGAGACTGAAATCATGGCAGGACGAGGTTTGGATTAAACTTGATTGCTTTCGCGTGGTCTATTCCTGCGCATTCTATTAATATCGTTAAATATCGAATCTGCTGGATACGTAGGACACCTTGCGCTCTCCATTGACTACTACTCATCTTTTCTGGCGGACATTATCCCGTAAACAGATTCAGATCCGCTATTAATTTTCATCAGTATTTATTTTACGCACAAGTGTGCCCAGATGCAGAGCTTCCTAAAATGCTGAATGAGACTCCTTGTTTTAGATTTCGCGATGAAGGGTCTCGTTCCTTTCCAAGGAATAATTATCTGACTAAAATTTAGACTTGACATTAATCTTTCAGGTAAATGTTTTGTTGCTGATTCTAGTAACCGGTGAAATTTCGCAATATCGTCGCTAGTAGTAGAATTATAGCATCTAATGTCATTATTATTATTATTATTATTATTATTATTATTATTATTATTATTATTATTAAGAATGTCTTTGTTTTTATTCCTTAATTTTCTTTATAATTGGCTTTTAGTGACCCACTTTTACATAATGTAAATCAAGACAAGTGTAAAAACTCATTCTACACACGTCTGTGTATGGTCTTTCTACCCCAGTCTATATCAGAATATATTTGGCACAATGAAACTCATTTATATTTACATACTAAGACATATATCAATTTAATATATATACTGATATATATATATATATATATATATATATATATATATATATATATATGTATATATATATATCCAAATAAGCCATATATATTTGATACATTAATGTCTGGATTCTCTTAACAACCTCGGGATCAGAGCCCCAGGCGAAATCACACAAAGACAAGAGCTTGTGACCGGCCGGGAATCGAACCCTGGTCGGCAAGCTTGTATAGACAGTGACAAAACCACTTGGCCACAAAGAAAGGTATAAGAATTGTCATTGACTTTTGTAACGTCTAAATGTGCAAAATTTATCATGTATATATATATATATATATATATATATATATATATATATATATATATATATATATATATATATATATATATATATATATACATGATAAATTTTGCACATTTAGAAGTTTTTCATATTTAACTAAGCCATATATTTTAATACATTAATGTCTGGATTCTCTTATCGAAAAACCCGTTCAAATATGCAAAATTTATAGTTAATCGAATGCCAAGTACAAACCTACCAATTAGCTACGATTGTGAAGATGGGTTGATTTCAATTCTAAGTAAAAAAGAAAAAAAAGAAAAAAAAACTGAATTCGACAGGTAACAGTACAGGAGAATTGTCATTGACCTTTATCTTTCTTCGTGGCAAGTGCTGTGTCACTGTCATTATAAGCTTCCTGGACCAGGGTTCAATCCCCGACCGGTCAGAAGCTATTGTCTTTGAGTGGTCCTGCGTTGGTACTCTGATCCCGAGGTCGATAAGTGAATCCAGACATTAATGTATTAAAATATATGGCTTATTTGAATATATATATATATATATATATATATATATATATATATATATATATATATATATATATATTATATATATATATATATATATATACAGTATATATATATATATATATATATATATATATATATATATGTATATAAATATACATATATATATATATATATATATATATATATGTATATACACATATGTATATATATATATATATTACATGTGTATGTATATATATATTTATGTATATATATACAGTATATATATATATATATATATATATATATATATATATATATATGTAATATATGTATAAAGAAGCGTGCATTTATTAGGGCATTAGAATTAATTTTCACCGCTATATTTCTTATCTTAAACGTCCTTCCTGCAGCTCGCCTTTCCTGTCTGTCTGCTAATTGGTTTTGCACACTCAGAGATATAGGAGAACCAATAGTCATTGCTCTTGATACTTCTTAAGACCTTCGGCAGAGTCTGACATGAACCTCCGTTAGCCAAATATCATGGTGTACCCTTAATTGATTTTCTTAGTAAATTGATATCTATCTTTCCGGGAAACTTCCTGTCATTTATGTTTGATGCTGTTAAGAAGCATCTCTAGTTCATGCTTCTCAAAGGCTTGCTTTCTCACGTATTTGAGCCTTTTTCTTTATAAGTTATCTAATTTGAATGTTCTTGCTGACGGTGCAACTTTCCACACATTGTCTATTTGTACTTCTTGATCCTGTTTCCAATTTGTCTGTGAGATTCTTTTAATTATACTCCCGCTTAGATCTTAATTAGGACTTATATAATTGGGAACCTGTAATCTAGGATTGTTTTGTTCTTTTATTCTGTTTGGTTATCCTTGAGTGATCAAACTATCGACCTTTTCCTGCATTATTTTGTAGCTATAAATTTCAATCTTTTCATCGCAAATTGGTACTACTGTGAATTTCAATAATTGGTTGATATTTCTAGTGTAATTACTAATATTATGTGCTTAATCATATATATTTTGATGATACATACAAGTCAAACTGAAAAAAAATATATTTTAATTAGCCAATTGAGTTGAGTAACCACTGGATACCTGTTCTTTATAACTTTAATCAAACTCAAGGTTCAGAGCCCATGACCATATCAAATGTATTTCCTTCATCAACACCTGTGTTATCAAAGCTCTGTTGCAAAACTTTCATATTAAAACTATAGTCTTGATGGCATAAACCATTTCCCCTGTGTAATTGTCAGCTTTATAAATCTACCTTATCCTTCCATGTTTAAATGTTAGTAAAAAAAAATGTTGGCTTGTAGCTTGTTTTTAGAATAGAGAATTAATGCCAATTAATCAGATCACCTATCCCTTTATCATCGTTCCTCTAGACCTGCCTTATCCCGCGAGCAGCCTTTGCCCAATGTCCGTTTTACAGGACATACACATGGTCATATTATACATATACGCACAGTCTTGCCTTCACCATATGGCTTAACACTGCACAGTATTTTATTCATTATATATATATATATATATATATATATATATATATATATATATATATATATATATATGTATGTATATGTATGCGTACTCACTTCAAGCGCATTTAATATTTGAATGAAATATATGTAAACTTGAAGATACAATCTTCTTGCTGAATTAGATATTTGATCAGGCGTCTTTAAGGGAATAAAAACTACTATAAAGAAATTTTACGGATGATAAAGATAGCAACACGTGCATAATATATTTGTTGCTATAAGAACGTCATTTGAAGTTCAATTTTCATCGAATTTATAATTAGTTTTGGTGTATTTTCTCCGCATTATCATTTTTGTTTTTCAGTGTCATTTGATTAGTTATTGGACGTTGACTGAATAAGTAATGCGACACACTTTATATCGGTATATTATTAAAATTACGAGTAGGTTTTACATTTGCAACGACGTGATGAGTGTGGAGATTAGCTTATTTTCACACTTTGTTATTGCAAATCGTGTAATATAGTACATATAATGATCTGCCTGCTCTTAAGAACCCTTTTTTTAAAGTTACCTTTACAATATTAAATTTTTTATCGAAAGTTTTTTTATGATCATTGTTTTGCAGAGGTAATTTTTCGTTACTTTTGACGCAACAAGGGATTTTTATTCTTTGCTTTCTTTCGAAAATGTTATATGTCATTTGGCATTATGGATTTTTTCCTAATGGATTAAATGTATTTTCCTTTTCAACTGGACAAACTTATACATAATCATTTGGTATCTTATTTTTTTTACCAAATCCAGTTGGTCAATCTATTGTGAAATGGCAGACTGGTTCTTATTTCCTTGTCTCATTGGACTAAAAAGAAGGATAGTCTTATTTTCCCTAAATATATGTTTTAATTCTTTTATTCAACCTTGTTTTGAACATTGCGCTACTGCCTGGTCTTCAGCTGCTGACTCTCTTCATAATTTGTTGGACAAAACCTTGCTGTCTTTTAAATTTCTTATTTTGATTGGGATGATATTACCTGGCATCATCGTTCAATTAGTTCTTTATCCATATTGCATACGATTTTTCATAATTCTAACCATCCTTTGCATTTAGATCTTCGCCGACTCTACAATCCTGCACTTAGTGTTAGGCATGCAGTTAATTCCAACAGTCTTGCCTTCACCATATGGCTTAACACTGCACAGTATTTTAGTTTTATTCCAGCTGTGGCGAGAGAGTGGAATGATCTTCTTAATCAGGTAGTTGAATCGGTGGAACTTTGAAAGTTATTAACTTGCAGCGAATGTTTTTGTGTTGAAGAGGTTGACGTAAGTCTTCCTTTATAGTTTATATATGACAGATCCATTTTAACGTTGCTGCTGATCCTAGGATATTTTATATTTTTTTATTCATTACATTTTATATTGTTTATTTATTTCCTTATTTCCTTTCCTCACTGGAATATTTATTTTGTTGGAGCCTTTGGTCTTGTAACATCCTGCTTTTCCGACTAGGATTTTAACTTAGCTAGTGAAAATAGTGAGAGTATTGAAGACTGTGATTAATATTTGAATCGTTTTATTCGCGCTGAAAACCGAGATAATTCTATTTACTTAAAATCGGAGAGTATTTTTTTTATTGTAGGTCACAATGGTCTGTTCACATCCTTACTTGGACTGTGACATCTTTCGTTTGCATTAAATTTCGTAACGTTCGTGAAATGATAAAAGTTATATTTTCATCGTGGGAAATTTCATTTTTGTTCTTATGCAAATTTGTCGTTATCTTTGATTGCATGTATATAAGTCCATAATTATCTCTCGAATATTGATAAATCAAGTTTGGAAGGTCAAGCTGTCAGTTGCACACTTTTTCATGCATACGTGCATGGTTGTACACAATATACTGTATATGTATATATACTGTGCATATATATATATATATATATATATATATATATATATATATATATATATATTATATATATATGTATATATTTATATATATGCATATATTTATATGTATATATATATATGTGTGTGTATTTGTCTGTGTAATGTGTGTGTGTGTATATATATATATATATATATATATATATATATATATATATATATATATATATATAATATATATATATATATATATATATATATATATAACCATACATATATTTAAGTAATTGGTAGTAAATATAGATGTATGTGCGAGACTTACCATCCCATAGCGATATATGTCCAATCTTGTATTACTCTTCTCCTCCTCAAGGACTAAGCTCCGAAGATAAAATCGTAAAATGCACTTATATTGTGCCATTTAATTACTGCCAATAGCTGATTCAGGTAATAACTTAGACTTTCTTCAGGGCGACAGCAGTTAAAAAATTTAATTGCAGTAAAAGGTACATTCTTGTATAAAGTTGGAAATTAACAAAGATATATTAATATTTGAGGGTCGTAGTACAGTCTACACCTGCTACGTATGAAGAATCGTGTCCTTACAGTTGTCATATTGTTCCCAGTGTATGTTACTTTTAAAGCCTCAAGTTCTTCACCACAAAACTATTATATAGAAACGATTATAAATATGTGCGTTCTCAATGCCATTGTTTTGACAATGTTATTTAAGTGGGTTTGCTGATGTGTTCTCTCCCCCCAATGAAACGCATGTCCCTTATACTGTGATTAGTTCTAACTTAATTTTTTGTGGTTATATTTGCATATCCAATGCATTCTAAAGCAGGAAGCTTGCCAGCCTCCCCTTTACATTTAAACTTTAAAATCACATTGGTCCATGATTACTTGTATTCCCATAGGACAACATCATTCCTTAATACGAATTAGATTTTTTGCTGTTATCACCCCAATTATTTTCCACTCTTAAATACATTTTTGTACATTTTTTTTGTGTGTTTTTGCCACTAAATAATGATGTACACATGTCACACAGCTATCCAAGACAACCTAAATCTAATCCTGCATTGTTTATTAAGATGACCATGTAGAAAAGTGTATTTAGAAGGGAAGAGCAATGGAATGATAGCTCTGGAAGGCACAGTAATAGGCTGTTTAGATACGTTTTTAGTCTTTAAGATACTGTATGTCTTGAGATATTGGTTTTCATATGTAGTAAAATATACATCTAGATTTAGTGATATTTGCAAGAAAAATAAACTTAACCTGAAAGGTATATAAAATACATATGCCTTTATATATATATATATATATATATATATATATATATATATATATATATATATATATATATATACATATATATATATATATATATATATAAATGTATTTACCTCTGCCAATGAAGATGGAAGGAGGTTATGTTTTCGCCCCTTATTGTGTGTGTACTTGTTTGTGTACAGCCTCTGGGCCATAATTTTAATCGTATAGTAATGAAACTTGCAGGGATTAACTTATGTATAAAGCTTGAAATGATAAAATTTTGGAAGGTCAAGGTCAAAGGTCAAGGTCACGTTGAAGCAAAATGTCCAATTCACGTAATCAGCCTTAGTTTGGACATCAATGTCACAGAGACTTCAAACTTGGTTCATATTTGAGTGTATGAAAATCAACGCCAATCAATACATGTTAAGGTCAAAGGTGAAGTTCAAGGTCGAGCAAAAGGTCGATAAATAAGCTGTCGCGGTGGAGGTTTGCGCTCTACTGATTACCCCTCTACTTTTTATTTGTAAAATATGACTATGTGTACACATACACACACACGCGCACACACACACATACACATATATATATAAATATATATATATATATATATATATATATATATATATATATATACTGTATATATATAATATATATATATATTTATATATATATATATATATATATATATATATATATATATATGATAAATTTTTGCACATTTAGACGTGTTTTTCATATACAAATAAGGCATGTATTTTTTATTCATTAATATCTGGATTCTCTTAACAACCTCGGGGTCAGAGCCCCAGTGACTATCACTTGGCAACGAAGAAAGATAAAACTCAATGACAATTCTGCTGTACATATACCTTTCGAATTCAGGTGTTTTGTACTTAGAATTGAAATTAACCCATCTTCACCATCCTAGCTAATTGGTAGTTTGTTACTTGGCATTCGATTAATGATAAATTTTTGCACATTAAGACGTGTTGTTCATATTCAAATAAGCCATATATTTTTGATACATTAATGTCTGGATTCTCTTAACAACCTCGGGGTCAGAGCCCCAGGCAAAATCACACAAAGACAAGCGCTTGTGACCGTCCGGGAGTCGAACCCTGGTCCGGCAAACTTGTAGCGACAGTGACTACCACTTGGCGACGAAGAAAGATAAAAGTCAATGACAATTCTGCTGTACTTATATATATTAGTATATATTCATTGGTGAGAGACTAAAAAAATCATACATAGATGTCACATAGGTACATATATTGTATAGTTACTTGTATTCTAACTAGTTATTATACTTTATTATTTTAATCCTTTATACGGTTCAAGATTGAAGGTTACAGTAATCCTAGGTTAAAGACAATAATGATGACTTTACTCCTATGTGGGTGTAATTTTAATATATATTTTACGAAAGACCTTGCAAATTGGATATAGTTTATTGAACTTCTTTTACCTTTGCTTCTACATAATTTCTCAGTGGGTGCCTGCTTACTTGTGCTTATTTCGATGAAATGTAAAAGGAAGATTTGAGTGCTATTACAGAAGCGGAAAAAAAAAGATTGAGAGATATTTTCAAGGTACCACATTATCATTCTAACTAAACGAAAAGAATTATTTTTTATATGACTAGAATTTATTTGAAGTAATCATTTGGGATAGACACATATATATATATGTATATATTTATATATATGTATATATGTATATATTTATTTATTCATATATACTGCATATATATATATATATATATATATATATATATATATATAAATATATATATATATAAATATATATATATATATATATATATATATATATATATTTATATATATATATATATAAATATATATATATATATATATTTATATATATATATATATAAATATATATATATATATATATATATATATATTATATATATATATATATATATATATATTATATATATATATATATATATATATATATTTATATATATATATACATACACACTATAAACACTAGTCAACATAATTGATAGGCGTATCCCGTCTCGTGTGCTAAGGTACCGAGTAAAGGACAAACCATGGTTCAACGATGATTGTAGACGTGCTTATTTGGAGAAGCAGGAGGCCTATCATCTTTTGAAGGGTAACGGATCGGATTTGAACTGAAAAGGAATACAATTTAACCATAAAAGGAACCCCTTTCTGGTACAACCCAGGTGCATAAGAGGTGGACTACCCTTAAATCTGCACTCTTTGGTGTAAATGCTACAATTCCTCCTTTACTTAAACTAGATGGGTCTTTCACTCACTTGTCCAAAGGAAAAAGCAATCCTTGTGGTAGATGTGCTTGACAGTAAGCAGAGTAATGAGAAACTGGAACTTCTTCATTTCTGTTTTCCTCAGGCAAACTAACTAGTTTATCTTTTCGATCTAATTTTACTCTTGATGAACCTTGATGGTTATTGCACCATGTAAATATGTTTGTGGTCGCTCAAGTCCAACCGATTTACTGCCCAATTTCCATAACTTCCATATTATCTGAAATTTTTGAACGTCTTAATAGGTTTGCTAAAGGTAATCATCTGTTCCCTAGTTTGCAATTTGGTTTTCTCAAAGGCCTTGAGGATGTGATGCCCTTCTTACAATTTTCAATGCTGTAGAGAAATCCCTTGATTGTGGTCAGGAAGTTCGGATGATTGGCCTTGATTTTAGTGCTGCGTTTAACCGTGTTAATCATGAGGCCCTTGTTTTCAAACTCAAACAGTTGGGAGTGGGTGGGCTGTTTCTTAGCATCATTAATAAATTTATAAATAATAGATCGGAAAGAGTTGTTGATGGGCATCATAATGAGCATAGGAATGTGATAGCTGGTGTCCCTCAGGGTAGTGTTCTTGGCCCATTACTTTTCATACTACATACACATGCCATGTGCTTTGGCCTAGAAAACAAGCTTGGTGCATATGCAGAAGATGGTACTCTTTTTGCATCAATCCCATCTCCTGATTGCAGATCGGGGAGGGGGGTGGGATTGCAGAATCCCTTAATAGAGATCTAGCTAAAATTAGTGCATGGTACAAATTATGGGGCATGATGTTGAATCCTAATAAAACTCAAAAACATGATTGTCAGTAGGTCAAGGACAGTGGCTCCTCAACATCTGGATCTCGGCATTGATAATGTTTTTTTAGGTGTGATTCTCGACAGAAAATTTACTTTTGAGAAACACATTAGGTCTATATCTTCTCAAATTGCAAAAAAAAAAAAATTGAATTATTGAGAAACTCTTTCAAGATTTTCAGTGATCAATCTACTCTGAAGAAGTGTTTCAATTTTTTCATTCTACCTTGTTTCGAGTATTATTCTCCTGACTAGTCTTCAGTTGTTGATTTTCATGTTAATTTTTTGGACAGGAACTTAGGGTCTATAAAATATCTTATTCCTGATCTAGCTATTAATCTCCGGAACCGTCGTTCAATTAGTTCATCATGCATGTTACATAATATTTTTATATAATTCTGACCATCCTTCACATTCAGATCTTCCCGGACAGTTCCATACTGTTCGTAATACTAGGCATGCAGTTAATTCTAATAGGCAGGCCTTCTCCATCATGAGAGTCAATACTATACAGTACTCTAGAAGTTGGAGCCCTTGGGCTTATATCATCTTGCTTTTCCAACTAGTGTTGTAGCTTATCTAGTAATAATATATATGTATATATATATATATATATATATATATATATATATATATATATATATATGTATATATATATATATATACACTCATATATATATGTATGTATATATATTATACAAATCTATATATCCATGTATGTTCAGTATATGCTTTTATTTATATATATTTGTATATGTATATATATATATATATTTATATATAAATTATTTATTTATATATGTATATACACATAGGTTTGTATATATAAATTATCTACATATACATATGCTCACACATATATATGTGTATATATATGCATATATATATATATAATATATATATTTATTTATATATATATATATATATATATATATATATATATTTCAAATAAGCCATATATATTAATATATTAAAGTCTGGATTCTCTTAACGACCTCGGGATCAGAGCCCCAGGCGGAATCACCCAAAGACTAGTATCAGACCGGCCGGGATTTGAACCCTGGTCCAGGATACCTGTATGCCAGTGACCATACCACTCAGCCACGAAGAAAGATGAAAGTCAATGACAATTCTTCTGTACATTTACCTGTCAAATTCATGTTTTCTGTACTTAGAATTGAAATCAACCCATCTTCACCATCGTAGCTAATTGGTAGGTTTGGGACTTGGCATTCAATTAATGATAAATTTTTGCACATTTAAACGTGTTTTTCATATTTCAAATAAGCCATATATATTAATACATTAATCGAATGCCAAGTCCCAAACCTACCAATTAGCTATGATGGTGAAGATGGGTTGATTTCAATTCTAAGTACAGAAAACCTGAATTTGACAGGTATATGTACAGAAGAATTGTCATTGACTTTTATCTTTCTTCGTGGCTGAGTGGTATGGTCACTGGCATACAGGTATCCTGGACCAGGGTTCAAATCCCGGCCGGTCTGATAAAGTCTTTGGGTGATTCCGCCTGGGGCTCTGATCCCGAGGTCGTTAAGAGAATCCAGACTTTAATGTATTAATATATATGGCTTATTTGAAATATGAAAAACACGTTTAAATGTGCAAAAATTTATCATATATATATATATATATATATATATATATATATATATATATATATACTGAGTATATATATGTATGTAAAATCTGTATATATATGTATATGCAGTGTATGCATATACTGTATATACTGGATATATATATGGACCTATCAATAAAGATTTCTTTTCCTGAACCACATCTCTTCTCATATGCTGCCCTACTGTTAGATTAGAAACTGGTTTCGTACAGAATATTCCCATATCTCCATTATCATTTCCCTTCATATTTCGCAACAGATGAGAAATAACGTTAATCATAACAGATTGGAAGATCGACTTCCATTACCCCCTCTAATTGAGACACCAGATGATATGTCGAGCGATCAATCAATCGTTGAGGGCCGTCGCCTCTCTGCTTCCCTACTAACTTATATCCAAGATATGTCTTTGGGGGTGATACTGGTTGTGTGCGTGTGTGTGTGTCTGTGTGTGTTAGTGGGTGAGAGAAGGGGAAAGAGGAGAGGGAGCATCTCACGTTTATCCCCTAATCCCCCATCTCCAGCTTACTTTTCCTCCCCACCCCTTTCACAACTTACCTTCCCTCCTCTCTCCCATCCCCATCTACCTTCCCTCCCCTCCCCTCTTTCTCTTTACCTTCACCACCACCCAAATCTTCTCCTCCCCACGCTCTCTCTCCTGTGTCTCCTCCCTTGTATGAAGCAATCAATCTCGCGTTGTTAGGTCAGGGATTGTCGACGTGTAACGCCTTTTCTTATAATACCCTCTCTCTATAAACCCTTGTTTTCCCTAATTTATTTTCCCTTTTTTCTTATTTTGCTTTGATGTTCAGGGATTTGTCGGTTGTATTCTGTTAAGCTTTGTAATTGTTTTCATATTTTTGTTAGTCTTGTTCATGTCACAGTAATTTCACACCTTTACATTTTTAGTTGAATTACTATTACATTTATTTTTTTATTTGATGTACAATTTTGCATTAATTTAGGCGAGAATATTTTTTAGCCTGTCTAAAATTCGCTCTTCTTAATCAAAGTTTTCAAATCCTTGAAACGTAAGGTCTTGTGTCCGCAATTTCCTGTCGTTACAAGTACCGTTATTTTGAAGTCATTTATAAAGATATACTTTATAGGTAAAACATATAAGCTGGATAAGATTTTGGATAAGATTTTATGTTATTATAAATAATAATAAACAAGTGAGAATCGTATTTGGTCATTTCATAACACATTTGGTTTAACAGTAAGATAAGGGTTCATAATGAATTGAAGGAAAATTTTGGACGGAGCGTGTGTAGTTCAGTAAAATACGGGATTAATAGTAGGGTTATAGGTGAGAATATATGGCTTAGATAGTGATTTGTTACTGTCAAGAGGCTTCGTTATGAGATTTTATAGGGATTTAGGGATGAAGATGATTGGTCGATGTAAGAACCAACATTAATTGAAGGTGGGTGTAAGAGTGAACTTTGCTATTAGGGAAAGAAGGAAGATAATGTATGGATGTGATCAAATGTGTATAAGAGAGAGAGAGAGAGAGAGAGAGAGAGAGAGAGAGAGAGAGAGAGAGAGAGAGAGAGAGAGAGAGAGTACATGGTGCAGATGTGTAAGGTGAAGGTGACTTTGATTAAGAAAGTGTCTAAAACACGTATGTGTCCTGCTGTAATAATACCGACAATTAGAGAAAGAGGTCAAGTTTTAGAGGTAAACTGTGTTCAGTTAAATGGTGAAAGACTTAAACGGTGTTTGTATACACAGAAAGCATTTATTGCAATTTGTTAGTGCGTTTTGCTGTTTTCGGTTTTTCCTGTGTTTTAAAAAGATTTGGTTTCAAGTCAGCTGATCCCTTTTTCCAATAGTTTTACTTTTTAATTGCTGAACCCAATATTGGATTCCCTCACTCATTTTTATTTAAAGTATTTTCCCATCCTCTCTCTCACGTAGATAAACATTTCGGAAATATCTTTATCTTATTTCATTATTTTTCCTCTTCAGAACTAAATACAATTTGATTTTAGGAATTTTATATATACCTTCTCTCCATATTTCTACTTCTGAAAATCTATTTCTTTCTCCTTTAGAAGCAGTTGATGTGAATATTTTATTTCTATTTTTTTTTATTATTTTTTTCCAGCAATTCTCCCCTACAGATATCCCTTCACCTCCTCAAATTTTTAATTCCGTATTCTGTAATTGCTTAACAACATTTTGTACTTCTTTTGCTCTCAGCTTATCTTACGTGTTCTTTTTCTATCGTCCATATCTTCTTTCATTTTATCCAAGTTTTTTCTCCGATTCTTTCATTTACCCAAAGTAATTATATTGTTTTTCTTCTTCCTCTGCTGTTACTCGTCCACATCTTCTCTGGGAGATTTTTCTTTGTCAATTTTAACACCGAAGTTTTTGGTAGGTATGATACCTCTTGTTTCTTTTTATTATCCACTTTTTTCCACTTCTGCAAAGTGGTTTTTACTGTCATTGAAATGTATGGGGTTTCCACTTTTTTCGATGCGCTATAAAGAACTAAACGGTGGATTCTATTTGTGTGTGTGTATGTCTTTCTCTGTGTGCATACTTGTAATTTTCATAAGTGATAGATTCATAATAAGAATTGTTTATGTTTATTATTTTGTATTATTTTATTTACCGTCATATTTATGTTAATTTCCTGTATAATTTTCTTCAAATAAAAAGTTAAAAATTAGGCTGTGATAAATTACATTTTCAAACATGAGTTTGTGCAAAACAAATTTTTTTTTTTTTTATGTATGATGGGTTTTAATATAATAGGAAATACCACTGTTTTTTAGACCGGGTTAAACCGGTTCTTATCCTGTTGCGAAATAGATTTTACAACAGCAATTTCCGCGACTATAATTTCTGATACCATGGAATTCTGAATATTGGAAGCCTCTCTCTCTCTCTCTCTCTCTCTCTCTCTCTCTCTCTCTCTCTCTCTCTCTCTCTCTCTCCTTTCGCTTACTAAGTTTAGAAGTGTTTGTAAGATTCACGTTTCGCCTGTTACTTTGTCTGTAATTTAATTCAATAAGGAATGAATATTAATATGCTTATGTTTTATAACAACGTCGATTAGAACCAAAACCAGAATCATAACCCTGATTCAAGATCTAATGAAAAACACAGTTAAGGTGTTAAAAATATGTAAATTTGTCGGAACCACAACTCCATATAAACAAATAAAATTATGCAATATTTCTTATTGAATTATGTTGGAAAAGTTTGTGATAGAAAAATGCCAGACAGAAGGGATGCCTACAGGAGGGGAGAGAAAGAGAGAGAGAGAGAGAGAGAGAGAGAGAGAGAGAGAGAGAGAGAGAGAGAGAGAGAGAGAGAGAGAGATCATGAAGTTTATCCTCTCATTTGTTCTTCCAACATTTCCATTACCCTTCTTGTTGGACATATTATTTTCCTCAACCACAAATAGCAGTGGTCAATGCATTCTGTCCTTTGATGAAATGGAAGCGCCCTATTAATCAAGCGATGAAAAGCAGTTGGACTTTGGCCCGTATGTGTAGGTCTAAGTGTGTAGAATTGTATTTGTAAGATATGATGTTTTTATAAATTATTAACAGAACCTGTGTGTGTGTGCGTGTGTGTGTGTGAGTTTTTTTTTTTTTTTTTTTTTTTTTTTATGGCCACTGTCAATAATCACATCACAAGCATGGTGGCCTGCTCCAATTTCCGATGGTTAGACGCGGATTGTTGAAACTTTCGAGAGCTTCTGTTGAGCCAAGCCAGTGCTTCATGATTAAATATTATCCCGTAAGAAATTCTCTACACCTTCCTTCCATATTTACCCATTAATGCTGACAGTTCTTCAACTATATTTATGGGGCTACCTAACAGTACCAACCAAACTCGGGTGATGCCCTTGTCAGGCAAGGAGGAATGATGCTTATAAACCTTTTATGTCATTTTGGTTGTCGGCTACCTCTCAGAATTGGGGGAAGTGCCATGGTAGGTAGATAGATAGACCATTTAAGTATATTTTATATATAATAAATAATTTGATTGATTAAAGGCCAGGTCCTTGAAATGAAAAGAATTTTTGTAAAATGTTGTTTAATTCTATTAATATATTTGATGCAGATTCAACATTCCTTGAGACAATAATATCACCTTTAGTGTATGAAGCGGGATAAAACAATGTGTATAGAAAAATACAGCAACATATACTGTAGTAACTTGTAGCATTTTCATGATAGAAATAAGAAAGCCTTTGCACAAAATTAAATATATCAGTTTAAAACTTCAATGTCACTGGTCAGTAAGACAGTTTGTAATTGCTCAGAGTAGCTAACATATTGCCTTTGTTTGCAAAGTGTAATTCACCTGAGGTTTCTAACCCCTGATGTAATCATGAATTTTGCACCATTTATTAAACTTGGTTTAAATAGGAAGTTTGACACCGCACAAGCCATTAATTGCACTACAAAGGTAAATCATGAGAATATACTTAACATCCCATTTGTTGATGATTCAATATTCTCTGATATTTTATGAATGGTGGTGATATTTTGATTTTGCCATTATTAAAATTTTGAAATGGAAAGCATTTAGTATCTTCACATTCTAACAACACGAACTGCTTTTGCCAATTTTTTTTTTCTTTTTGGGGAGTTCAGCAAAGAATTAGAATATGTTTCAATTCCAGATGACCTGATGGGAATATCTGTTCTTTTACCAAGGAGACTTTGAATGGAAGGTGTTTTCACCCCAGTATGTTTAAAATTATAGAAGCTAGTCTGCATAGTAAACAAGTAGCTAATTAAAGAAATACTGAAATTCTTTAAATAAAGCCAGGTAACTTTTCTTTTGGTATTAATCACATATGAATTTGGGATATCAATTAGAAAGCTATTAAATCAATCAGTCAATCTTCTCACCAAGTAAAACCAAAACTCTCCATGTAGATAATATTTCAGTTGGAACACTGTGTTTATCAAAATATTGTCACTTTACTGAGCAACAATGTTCAATCGGTGCCAAGTAAATATTGTGCAGAAATAATCCTTTATTGATTAATAGTTCTGAAAAGGTGTGTTATAAATTCTTGAAGGTTCCACATTTCTATGGATAGGGTGATAAAAAAAGCAAGAGAAAGAACGGATGTTGGAGCATGTTCAATGATGGAGAGAACCTGACGAAACGGAGGAAACATTTAAATTGATGTTTAGAAAGATAAAAGTTGAAAGTAGCTAATGATGACAGAAAGGTTATGGTAATAATTGAAAGGCTTATTCATCTAGTAATTATTCATATTCAAAATGGAAGAATAAACTTATGGATTCATATTGCCATTTGGAGTAAATTTACTCCAATAGTAAGATGAGAGAGTGGTATTACAGAATAAGTGGAAGAATGAAGATAACAGAAAGTTTTAAAAGGTTCTGTGAAGAATAGGATTGTTAGAGAATGGAAATGTTTGATTATACGCCATTTAGGGAAGATGTAGTTACACCTCTGTTAAATGGAAGTGAAATGTGGATGCTATGATATGAATGGCTGACAAGATTACCTGGTGTACTATTAAGGGAAAGAGTTAGAAAATTTGATCTACCCACTGGTTTTGATTTACGTTTATATGAAAACGTGGAGTAAAATATTTTGTGGTTGTTTGATAAAATTTATGACAATTTTTATAATTCGGAGTAACTTGAGGGATCAAGAAAGCTTTGGGAAGATGAAGTGAAAGAGAGAACGAAACCGATATATTTTATTATGGGAAGAAACAATAATGTTTGAAGGAGTTTTTATCACTTAGTGTGTATTTGGGAAGGGGAGTGGGGTGGATTATGCTCTGTTGAAAGTGTGTAGGCGGAGGGGCCGATGCTTTGTTGATGACAGCTCATGATTTGAATTATGAAGCGACGGATGATGTTTTATTCTGCAAGTAGTCCAGCTTTCATTCAACAGTAAAAATTCTGATACTAGGAGGAATTAAACAACTACCTATTAGGTTAGAATACAAACTCACACACACACACTAAAATATTTTAAGAATAGCAACAACATTGAAATAAAGATCTTATTTATAAACTATAAAAACTTCAAAAAAACAAGAGGAAGAGAAATAAGATAAAACAGCGTGCCCGAGTGTACCCCCAAGCCGGAGAACTCTAATCCTAGACAGTGGAAGGCCATGGTACAGAGGCTATGACACTACCCGAGACAAGAGAACAATGAGGTACCGGCAGATTTGACTCGCCACTAGTTCGGCTGGCACTGTTAGGTTGCCATATAAATATAGTTGTAGAACCGTCAGCATTAATGGGTAAATATTGAAGGGATGTGTGGAGAATTTCTAATAGAATAATAAAAATCAGGAAGCACTGGCTTGGCTCAACAGAAGTTCCATTAAGTTTCAACAAACCGCGTCTAAGCATCAGAAATTGGACCAGGCCACCATGCATGCAAGGTGATTATTGTCACTGGCCATAAAAAAATAAAATAAAAAATGGAGATTTTGTTAATTATTTATAAAAACATATCTTATGAATACAAATCTTCACACTTCGACCGCCAGATAAACGGTCCAAAATCCAACTGCTTTTCATCGCTTGATTAATCGGGTTCATAGAAATTCATAGATGAAATTGGAACTGAAAAACAAATGGTGTATATAATAAATCGTAACTATTCGTCAGTAAAAACATTGTAAGCTTAGAAAACTGATAGCCCTAACTTGATTAATATCGGAATGAGTTTATAGCAGAGGATTAATGTTGTTACTATGTATTCGGTAAATTCACCACATAGGCCTACAGGTATTTTATGATAGTTATTGTGTACAATTTGTAATTGGTCACTTAAAAATCGCTGATATCAAGCCAGTGGCCCAATGCAATCTATGTCTCGATTCACCACAGAGCCACCTAGCGGATTTGTTCTGCCGGTACCTCATTACATTGCATTAGTTAACACCTTGAGCGAAGATGAATTGTTTGGTATCCTCAGTGTTGTGAGGTGTAAGAGTATAGAGGAGAATGTTGTAAGAATAGGGCAGACTATTTGGTGTATGTGTAGGCAAAGAAAAAAGGAGCCGTAACCATAGAGAGGGAACCAATGGCCAGCCAAAGGACCCAATAACTGTCTAACGGTAGTATCTGAACGGATGTACTGGCCAACCTGCTACACACACACACACACACACGCACGCACGCACGCACACACACACACACACACACATATATATATATATATATATATATATATATATATATATATATATATATATATATATATTTACATTTATACAGTGTATATATATATATATATATATATATATATATATATATATATATATATATATATATATATATATATATATGTATATTTATATACAGTATATATATATATATATATATATATTTATATATATATATATATATATATATATATATATATATATATAGTATGCATGCATATACGGTATATATGTGTGTACATACAGATATACATGTATACATACATAAACAAACTAGTTGGAACCTCGTATGGCCAAGCTGGTGTAATCCCTTGCATGGGCGTATGCTGAGAAAGAGTAATGAGCGAGTTAAAGGCGAATTCTGTCTACGGTAGTCTCCCTTCCACAGGCGCATGAAGCCCAGTCCTCTCTTCCGATGTACCGGATAGTGAGCCCCGCCTACAGTGCGCCAAGGAAGTCACGCTCTACATTGCACTTAGTTTACATTCATAAACCTTTGATTAATTGTCATCAGAAATGTCAGAAATTAGATTTCTCACATTATCGACACTAACATCAATGCATCTGTTAAAGGCCTTTTTGATTTATATTGCAGCTGTTTTTTTTTCTTTTCTTTTCTTTTATGACTATCTTGTGACTAATGAATGTCTTAGGATTTCTCTGCATTCTTGAATCTGTTGATAAGATAATTCATATGTTGGATTAAATGTGGTTTTACATACATTCATGGAATTTAATCGTTATATGTTACAAAGTGCATTAATTGATTAATTCAATATAAAAAAAAAATTTGAGAAAGATATAGTATAATAAAAGCAGTGGCAAGAACGACCACGATGCGTCTGTCCACAGAGCTTTTATTTACCCGTCCTATTTTCTGGCGAGTCTGTCATTTCATGATATGCTGTCGATCTAACCGTCAGGATCCATTAATATGATTAGACGTCCTTGGAAGCGCCTCAATATCTTTCATCCAGCCAGTTAGCGAAAGAAATGACAGCGGACGTCTTCTCCCTCCATCTTTTCACATTTATGGGGCACAGATGCGGCCTGCCCTTAAATATGAATGTCAAGTCTTTTGCCATTTGCAGTGGCCACCTATGTGGAACCTGAGGGAAAAGGAGGTTTTAGGGGGTGGTGGGGGGATTAAGGCATAGCTAACTTGGTAGGAACAGGAAGGGTTTTGAGGGGAGGGAATGGAGTGGGTTTAGAAGAAAGGGGAACAAATTTTTGGGGAAATGGAGCACTTTATTTTTGAAGTAGAAGTGAACTGCGATTTTGTGTTTTGTTTATAATTTTGGAGACGTACAGTTAGAATCAAGAGAATGCCGACACTCAGGGGAAATCTTTCGTCAGATGTCTCTAGTGTTCCCATGACAAAACAGACAAGGTGTTGCTCTTCTTACTACTACTGTGAAATGGGCGGAGCCTACTCCAACCTTAGCGAATCAAAGACAGCAAAGGGGTGTTTTTACTAGTGAAAGCATTATGATTTTACAAATCGAGTTGCCATATTTCATCCTGTTTTATCATTTGACATTTCGAATATCAACTGCAAATACTGAATACACACATCACACATACACACACGCACACACATGTGTATATATATATATATATATATATATATATATATATATATATATATATATATATATATATATATATATATACACAGTATATCATGAATCCTGCAAATCATATAAAAATTATTGGAGTATCGCAGCTAAACAATTCCTTCCGTTCACAGCTACATTAGATTATTTCGACATTTGTCTTGTTGAAGTCACCGATCTAAGATAAAGTAATTTCAGATATGGTTCAATGTAAAATGACAATAAAAAAAAAAAACACCATACATGAGTTATGCCGGCCTAAATGACATTGCCTTATTGCCTTATTCTATGTTTGGGTTCCCCCAGGTCCCTCAGTGTGAGGCACCTCGTATATCCACCAGAGAGTTGCTTATGCATCTTCCGGTGTATTTTGCATCTTCCAGTCTTGGATGGTCTAGGATGCATCTTAGGTATTTATCAGGCTTATTCTTAAACACATCTACGCTCACTCCTGATATGTTTCTTAGATGAGTTGGCAGCGCATTGAATAGCCGCTGCATTATCGATGCTGGTGCGTAGTGGATTAATGTCCTGTGCGCCTTCCTTAGTTTTCCTGGTATAGTTTTTGGCACTAATAATCTACCTCGGCTTGCTCTTTCTGATATTTTTAGCTCCATGATGTTTTCAGTAATTGCTTGTATTATCATATAGCGTTCTCTTCTCCTTTCTAGACTGTATAGTTTTAAAAATTGTAGTCTTTCCCAGTAGTCAAGGTCCTTAACTTCTTCTATTCTAGCAGTATAGGACCTTTGTACACTTTCTATTGGTGCAATATCCTTTTGGTAGTGTGGGTACCAAATCACATTGCAGTACTCGAGTGTACTACGTACATAAGTTTTGTAAAGCATAATCATGTGTTCAGCTTTTCTTGTTTTAAAGTGTCTGAATAACATTCCCATTTTTGCTTTACATTTAGCCAACAGTGTTGGTATTTGGTCGTTGCATAACATATTCCTATTTAACATTACACCAAGGTCTTTAATTGCTTCCTTGTTTGTGATTGTCTCGTTATGCATATACCATTCCTTCTCTGTTTCCATAATGCATTGATTCGAACTTATCGGAGTTAAGTACCATCCTATTTATCTCCGCACATTCATATATTTTGTTTAGATCTCTTTGTAGTGAGTTCCTATCTTCATCATAAGTAATTTCTCGACTTATTCTTGTGTCATCAGCGAAATTTCTCACTACAGAGTTTTTAACATCGCACTCTATGTCTGAGATCATAATAACAAACAGCAGTCCAGCTAATACCGTACCCTGTGGCACGCCAAATGTTACCTGATATTCATCTGATTTCTCGTCATTTGCAACCCCTATCTGTTTTCTGTATTGCAGTAATTCATTTACCCATTTTCCTATCTTTCCCACAATATTATGCTTTCTCATTTTTTTTATTTAATTTATTATGGTCTACCTTGTCAAAGGCTTTTGCAAAATCTAGATAGATCACATCTGTGTCTTTTCCATTTATCATATTTTTGTGTTTTCATAGTGTGCTATCAATTGGGTTTGTGTATCTTTTCTGGGGACAAAACCGTGTTGACCTATATTAAACAAATTATTTTCAACCAAATGATTCATTATTTTCCTTTTTAATACCTCTTTCATAATATGTGATGTTAGACTAACAGGTCTATAATTGCTTGCCTCTAGTCTTGATCCACTTTTGAAAATAGGGGTTATATAAGCTAATTTATGTTTAGCATATATCTCGCTCATATTGTACCAACCGTGTGTCACACAATTGTACATAATTCCTATTGTATATATTATGCTTGTATCTGCGCTCTTCCCTCGCACTAAAAAGAACCTGAATGATCATGTCTCCGGTTTTCCTCTGAACTTTGTCTGTCTCTCAAACATGCCATGTCCTGTTGCCTTGCCGTTTTGTATATAAAGGAGAGTGTTCTATAACAATATAGCTCAGTCGTTTCCAATCTGCCTTTGATTTCACAACTACTCTCTCGGCCCGTCACATTGGTGACCCCGGAAGTCGACTCGCTCCCACCGCCTTCCACCCCCACCCCCTCACCCCTTCATCGTTGGTACTATGGCGGACTCTACGGCAGTTGGTGCTGCTGCCGCTCCATTCAAACTTTCATCGTTTGCCAGCGGAGAGGCGTTTGCTTGGTTTCAGCGGCAAGAAGTCCAGTTTCGTATCAGGGGCGTGACTCGCTCAACCACCAAAGCGGATTACGTTCTCGCGGCGATACCCGAGGACACCTTCCCAGAAATATCCGACTGGCTTTGTGAACAAGGAGACACCCCAATAGCGTATGACGACCTCAAATCATACCTTCTGCAGCAGTACTCGCCGTCGCCAGCCGCCCGTATAGCAAAGCTTTTTCAGCTCTCGCAACAACCGTTGGGGGACCAAAGAGCTTCGCTTGCCCTCAGGGAAATGACCAGTATCGCTCGCCTTCAATCTGCCGCAGACGGCTCTCCTCGTGAGGTGAACCTACTCCGTGCCCTTTGGATACGCCGTTTACCTGAACCTGTGCGCGCTGCCATACCCGATGTCGATAGTTTACCCATAAAGGACTTGATGACCAAAGCCGACGCCCTTATGGACAGCCACTTCAAGACCTCCATCAACGCCTCCACCCCTGACGACGAGGATGCCTATTCAACGTCAACCGAAGCTGACATGAACGCCGTAGGACATACACGCCTACCCCGTGACGTGCCGAAGCAGCGACAAAGCCGCCCACCACCCACCAATCGCTCGCGCCCCAACGAACGACTTCTACAGCCACTTACTACCTCCCATCCGCCGCAGTTTTGCTACTATCACTTCAGATTCGGGGCAACCGCGAAGAAATGTGCCAAAGATTGTCAGTGGCCAAAAAACGTGTAAGTAGGCCATCGCTTGTGGCGGTGGCCTCCCATGTTTCTAATCTTTTCTTTTTACAGGATGCAGGAACGGGCGTGCGATTTTTGGTAGACACGGGTGCTTGTCGTTCTCTTTTGCCAAGGAAACTCTTCAAGGCACAACGTAGTCTGTCTATATCTGCCGACGTCCGCTTGGTAGCTGCCAATGGATCTGCGATACCCACCTACGGTTACGAGAGCCTCACATTATCGTTCGGAAACGGTAAATTCAATTGGAAGTTTCTCGTTGCTGACGTCACAATGCCAATCCTCGGTGCGGATTTCCTCTCTCATTTCCACCTTCTGGTCGATGTCGCCCACCGACGATTGGTCAACGCAGACTCGTACTTGTCGACACCTCTTCAACCCGCCCCCTCTAACCTCGCTCTCCACATCAGCGCACCCACGGATGCCTACGCCCACCTCCTCACGTCGTACCCGGAAGTTTTCCGTCCAGAACTTCGCCAAACGCCCACGGTTCCTGCCAAGCACGGTATTTATCACCATATCAAGACGACGGGACCCCCAGTCTTCGCAAAATTCAGACGTCTGGCACCGGAACGATTGGCAGCCGCCAAACAGACGTTCGCCGAAATGGAGAAAATGGGCCTTTGCCAAAAGGCCTCCAGCCCATGGTCGTCACCCTTACACATCGTTCTGAAGAAAGACGGCTCCCTCCGTCCGTGCGGGGATTACAGGCGCCTGAACATGCAAACAGAACCGGATCACTACCCCCTCCCAAACATTGCCGATGTAACCTCCTACCTGCACAAAGCAAAGGTTTTCTCTACGCTCGACCTCCTGAAGGGGTATTATCAGGTGCCTATGAACCCAGAAGACATCCCCAAGACTGCCATCACCACTCCGTTTGGCACATACACCTTCAATTACTCCTGTTTTGGCCTTCGTAATGCTGGGGCAACGTTTCAACGTCTCATGGATGGCATCTTAGGGGACCTCCCTTTCTGTGTATGTTATGTGGACGACATACTTGTGTTCTCCTCCTCGAAAGAGGAACACCTCCGTCACCTGGGCATCGTGCTCGACCGCCTGCAACAAAACGGCCTTGTAGTCCGGTACGACAAGTGTACCTTTGGCGCCAACGAAGTGTCGTTCTTAGGGCACCGTATCACTCCTGAAGGAGTCCATCCCCTCCCTGAGAAGGTAGCAGCCGTTCAGAATTTCCCAACGCCCTCGACCGTCAAAGCTCTGCAGGAATTCTTGGGCATGATCAACTATTATCACCGTTTTCTGCCAGCCATTGCCGCCACTCTTGCTCCCCTCTACGCCTCCCTCAAGGGCAAGCCAAAGGACCTGAAGTGGGGTCCCCTTCAAGAAGCAGCCTTCTGCAATGCAAAGAAGGCCCTATCAACTGCTGCGGCTCTCACTTTTCCTATCCCACACGCCCCTCTCCTTCTCTCCACTGATGCCAGCGACGTCGCTATTGGTGCAGTACTCGAGCAGGTGGTCAAAGGCTCGCCCCGCCCATTGGCCTTCTTCAGCAGAAAACTGTCCAAGGCAGAATCGGGTTATTCTACCTTCGATCGAGAATTGCTGGTGGTGCACTTGGCTGTCCGTCACTTTCGCCATTTCTTAGAAGGTACGCCCTTCGTCATTCGCACAGACCACATGCCTCTGGTGCACGCCTTCACTCGACAGTCTGACGCCTGGTCCGCCCGTCAACGCCGACATCTCTCCGCCGTGGCTGAATACAATTGCACCCTCCAATACGTCCCTGGGAAAATGAATCCCGTTGCCGATGCCCTGTCAAGAAACACGTTGGCTGCCGTTCAACTGGGATTGGATTACAACGCCCTGGCTGAAGCCCAACGACAGGATCCAGAGTATCAAGCTTGTAGGACATCCTGCACGTCCCTCCGTTGGGAGGATTTTCCCCTCGAAAACTCCAACACCACCCTCCTCTGTGACGTCAGTACTGGTAGACCGCGACCTTGGATTCCTGCTCCCATGCGCCGACAGGTGTTTGATTTCATCCACTGCCTTTCACATCCCTCGTGCCGTTCTACTGCACAGCTGCTGAAGGCAAAGTTCATTTGGCACGGCATTTCTAAGGATGCTAAGGATTGGGTCCGTGCCTGTACTTCTTGCCAAACCTCCAAAGTACATCGACACACGGATTCAGGAGTGGGCACCTTTCCTCAACCTCAGCGTCGTTTCGCACACATTCACGTCGACGTTGTAGGCCCCCTACCCACATCACAAGGACATCGTTACCTGTTTACCGTCATCGACCGCTCCACTCGTTGGCCTGAAGCCATTCCCATGGAAACTGCAACGTCCGCCTCATGTACATCTGCCTTACTCTCTGGATGGATTTCAAGATTCGGTATCCCTGAGCATATTACTTCTGACAGGGGAACCACTTTCACCTCTCAATTATGGACGTCATTAGCGAATCTCCTGGGCATCACCCTACATCAGACAACGGCCTACAACCCCGCTGCCAATGGAATGGTTGAACGTTTTCATCGCACCCTCAAAGCAGCTTTGATGTCCCGCTGCAAGGATTGCAACTGGTTTACTCAGCTTCCCTGGGTCCTCCTTGGACTAAGGACCACTCCTAAAGACACCCTCGACGTCTCGGCAGCCGAAATGGTGTATGGCGACCCGTTGGTCGTCCCTGCCGAGTTTTTTCCTTCTACAACCTCCTCCGACGATCTCCAGCGCATACGTCACGCCAGACTTACAAGCCCCCAGCGAAGCATCACATACCAACGGACTTGCACTCTGCAACGCACGTCTTCCTGCGTTACGACACCAGCAAGCCACCGTTAACGCCCCCTTACACGGGACCTTTCCTTGTGATCCGACGCAGTCCGAAAGCATTCCTCCTAAACATTCGGGGCAAAGAAGACTGGGTCTCCATTGATCGTCTAAAACCTGCTTATCTTCTGCCAGATGACCCGCCTACAGTTCGCCTCTCTAGATCAGGGCGCCCTATTTAACATGTACAGTATGTCATTTTTAGGGGGGGAGCCATGTACCAACCGTGTGTCACACAATTGTACATAATTCCTATTGTATATATTATGCTTGTATCTGCGCTCTTCCCTCGCACTAAAAAGAACCTGAATGATCATGTCTCCGGTTTTCCTCTGAACTTTGTCTGTCTCTCAAACATGCCATGTCCTGTTGCCTTGCCGTTTTGTATATAAAGGAGAGTGTTCTATAACAATATAGCTCAGTCGTTTCCAATCTGCCTTTGATTTCACAACTCCTCTCTCGGCCCGTCACAATATCTACACTTTGTCTTAGCAGTATTGCAAGCGGCTTCGCGTTAGTGTGTGCACTTTTTTTAACAAAATCGCTGGAACTCCTTCTGGTCCTGCTGCCGATCCATTTTTAATTTCGCTTATAGCCTTGACAATATCTGCTTCATTAATATCTATACCCGTTAGATATTCAACATTTTCTTCTCTCCTTTCTGTTTCATTATTCTCATTCGCAATTCTTGGCGTGAACTCACTCTGATATTTTTCTGCTAATATGTTGCATATTTCCTTTTTTTTATTCGTTAACCGTCCTTCAATTCTTAGAGGGCCTATTTCTAATCTCCCTTTATTCATCTTTTTTTGCATAGGAGTAAATTACTTCGGTTTTTTTTTTTTTTTTTGAAGAGTCCTTTCTTCTAAGTCCCTTTTTTCATTTACTTTTGATCGTATAATCTTTTGTTCTGCATTTTCTATCTTACATTTTATTTCCATCATTTTCCATACATATTTTTCTTTTGCAAGATTTTTCTTCCACTTTCTAATTTTCTGAAATAAGATCCTTCTGTCTAATTTTCTGAAATAAGATCCTTCTGTCTCTTGGTATGCATGTCTGTTGTTTATTGTTTTTTTTTTTCAGTAATATTTTTCAACAATTTTCTCCAGTATTTTGTACAGTATGTCTGTATTTACCTGTATATTATTACTTAAGAATACATTTTTCCATTCTTTGTTCAGTTCTTCATTTATTTCTGACCATTTTATATTCTTACTAGAAAAATTGTATTTTCCATATCCTTCCCAACGTTTTGTGCTTTGATTATCTCTGCGATCACTTGCTTTGGAATGAACTATTAATTCTATGACATTGTGGTCTGAAATTCCCGTGTCATACACTATTATTTCTCTAACATAATTCGCCTCATTCACAAATACTAAATCTAAGACATTTTCCTTTCTTGTTGGAATGTGGTTTATTTATTGCATATTATGTTCTAATAGCATATCTTGAAGCTTTTCAAATTGCCTCTTATCTTCTGCGGTACTATTACTCTCTCTCTCTCTGTCTAAATATAAAAGAGAGAGAGAGAGAGAGAGAGAGAGAGAGAGAGAGAGAGAGAGAGAGAGAGAGAGATTCGGCCTGAACACATCGTTTTTAATATATTTGTAGTACGTTGGTAACTTTTTGAGTTCGGTTGGTGACAAACAAATAGAGGTGAAAACAGGACCTCCTTGGCGGAGGTAATATTAATAATAATAATAATAATAATAATAATAATAATAATAATAATTGGACCAAAGCATACATTTTGAGAGAGTTCTTTCGAGGTGAGTATTGGCCCGCGCACTGAGCCCTTTTATAATTTGGAATTGCAAGATATTTGTTTGGATTTATTCATCGTAATTAGTTCTTCTTACCTTCTAAATTCCTGGAATTTATCCAATTATCCAAACCTACCGAAATCTTGTAACCCTTCCAGAAACCACATTATTACTTCTATTCTTGGCTGGTTGTCTTTCAACAATTCCAACTGTTTGTGAGATAAAGATTCACTTCATGAACATCATGTCTCTAGAGAATGGAACTTGTAATGTTTCTCAAGATGATATTTATTTTGAAATTGAGTTTTATGTAAGTGGGGGATATAAACTTCACGCTATCTTTTATCATTTATTATGGAGAGAGAGAGAGAGAGAGAGAGAGAGAGAGAGAGAGAGAGAAGGAGTGAAAGAGTCTGAGGGTGCTGAGAGCAAGAAGGGGTGAGAGAGAGGGAATAGTGAGAGTCAAAGAAGATTGGGGGGCCAAGATGTTCATTCCATACCAGTTATGTTACAGATGAACTCTTTTATGATTAGTTGGCAGCTTGACTCTGCGTTATCCATTTCAGTGTTAAAATTACAAACTTCATTTCTAACTAAGCTGATATTATCTAGTTACCGATAATCTGTTGCGCTACATCTTTATAGTGTGATTTGTTAAACGACAGGGAAAAGACACCATGGATTTCAATAGAAAAACGGAATTATATTTGAATAAGAACTAATTTTGGGCCAGAGTGCGTAAACAAATGCACAAAATCTATCTAGAATATGGTACCAATGGGGTAAGGGGTGGGTGCACTTTAAAGAACTTAATTTCAAGGTTGTAAGCAATGTTTTTCTCCCTTTTTAGCTTAGCATTTTCAGTTCGTATTGTATCGTTTCTTTTTTTACGGTATATGTGTTTATTTTTCTAGTTTTATTACCCTGGTTTTTGGACAGCTTACTGGAAGATGGGAATGAGATGTAGCAGTTGGACAATTTATACTGAGAGCTAGAGACAGAACTTGGTGGAGGCAATTGACAGCCCACGTTAAGGACATGGCACCTAGATAGATTACCCTGGTTATTTCTGATCGTCTTTCTATCAAAAGTGATTTTAAAAATATCGGTTTCTCTGGAATTTACCTTTCTTTGGTTTGACATTGGATGATATTAGTCTACTGATTTTTCTGATATATAGTATATATCCAGAGGGAGACCAGAGTTTTTTTTTTTTTTTTTTTTTTTGAGACCTGTTATTTCTAAGGAAGTAATTATAAGCACTTGAAGTTGGTAGTACTTTGAAAATTGTTCATATGTTTGTACTTCAGAATCTGACTTTTATCCTAAACTGATGGAGAAAAACCTGACGCTTATTAAACTCCATGTTCATAATCTTGATACAAGTATCTGACACCATTGTTCAATTGACTCAGTGTGCATGGTCTTTAGAATATTTAGTAACCCTTTTAGGCCGGGTGCCAGGACCACCCCAGGATATTTTCTGCTAACTTTTTAACTCACATTTCCTGATAACCTTTTTAACTCGCATTTCCTGATAACCTATGTCTCGGGCTATGTCAAGAACATAGCGACCACTCTCAAGTCGGGGCCTTTCTCACATAAGGGACCAAAACCCCCGTTTCATGCTACGCTACGCACCACCCTGCCAGCGGGAAGGGGGAAGCCCTGCCAGCCAGCGGGAAGAGGGGAGCCCCGCCCTGCCATCGGGAAAGGGGAAGCCCCGCCCTGCCAGCGGGAAGGAGGAGCCCTGCCCTGTCAGCATGAAGGGGGAAGCCCCACCCTGCCAGTGGAAAGGGGAGCCCTGCCCTGCAAGCGGGAAGGGGGAAGCCCTGCCCTGCCAGCAGGAAGGAGGAGCCCCGCCCTGCCAGCAAAATTGGGGAGCCCCGGCCTGCCATCAGGAAGGGGGAAGCCCTGCCCTACTAGCGGGAAGGGGGAGCCCTGCCTTTCCAGGGGTGGGTGGCTCCGCCCTGCCATCGGGAAGTGGGAGCCCACCCTGCCATAGGGAAAGGGGGAGCCCCCCTGCCATCGGGAAGGGGAAAGCCCCGCCGCCCTGCCAGCGGGAAAGGGGGATCCCCGCCCTGCCAGCGGGAAGGGTTGATCCCCGCCCTGCCAGCGGGAAGGAGGAGCCCCGCCCTGCCAGCGGGAAGGGGGGAGTCCTGCCCTGCCATCGGGAAGGGTGAAGCCAAGCCTGGGAGTGGGAATGGGGAGGCCCACCCTGCCAGTGGGAAGGGGGGATCCTCACCCTGCCAGCGGGAAGGGGGAAGCCCCGCCCTGCCAGCAGGGGAAGCCCCACCCTGCCAGCAGGAAAGGGGGAGTCCCGCCCTCCCAGCAGGAAGGGGGAAGCCCTGTCCTGCCAGCGGGAAGGAGAGAGCCCCACTCTTCCAGCGGGAAGTGGGAAGCCCCGCCCTGCCAGTGGGAAGGGGGTAGCCCCGCCCTGCCAGCGGGAAGGGGGAGCCCCGCCCTGACAGCGAGAAGGAGGGAGCCCCGCCCTGCCAGCGGGAAGCGGGACCCCGCCGCCAGCGGGAAGGGGGGAGCCCCGCCCTGCCAGCGGGAAGCGGGACCCCGCCGCCAGCGGGAAGGTGGGAGCCCCGCCCTGCCAGCGGGAAGCGGGACCCCCGCTGCCAGCGGGAAGGGGGGAGCCCCGCCCTGCCAGCGGGAAGCGGGACCCCCCGCCGCCAGCGGGAAGGGGGGAGCCCCGCCCTGCCACCGGGAATAGTGGTGCCCCGCCCTTCCAGCGGGAATAGTGGTGCCCCGCCCTTCCTGCGGGAATAGGGGTGCCCCGCTCTGCCAGCGGGAAGAGGGGAGCACCACTCTGCCAGCGGGAAGGGGGAGCCCGGCCCTGCCAGGGAAAGGGGGGAGCGCGCCATGCCAGCGGGAAGGGTGAAGCCCCGCCCAGCCAGCGGAAAGGAGGCAGCCCCGCCGAGCCATCAATATAGAGTTCCTGTATCTAGCTTACTTTTAATAAACATGGAGGCCTTTTGGAAATCCCTGAAAGGCTCCAAAATCCGAAAAAGTCTTCAAAACTCCCCCAACTCCTTGTTCGACTCCAATTTGTCTTTCGTCATCAATAGAAAAGTTGAATGTTTTCTTGTCAGAGCTCCAAAAGATTCTTAGTCTCTCAGTTAGGAGAAATATGGAATACCAGTGCATTCCCAAATCGACTTCAAATTGTCATTCGTTTCAGGCAGAAACGTTAGAAAAGGTTAAAAGATCGTTTTGATTGTTTTATTGACCAACCCAAATTTGCTTTTATCACCGACTCACCATTAGGCTATTAAAAAGGAAACAAGATTTGGGGGTTTGCGGAAAATGCTTTTGAGTGTGCAGCTTTGAAGGAAATCCAAAATGCCTCGTCATTAAGGGATCAAGGACAAGTGGAATCAGGAAGGCAGTCATGAAAAGCAAAACAAGAATCTTGACGACTAATAACTGATTTATTTGAAAGGACTCGGATAGAAAATACAGGAAGAGGAGGGAGACAGGAAGGAGAACGGGAGAGAAGAAATAAAGAATCCAAAAAGGAGAACTAGTTATTATTTGTTGACCAGTTTACGATAGGGCGGGTTTGAAAGGAGAAATTGAAGACCCTAATATTGAAGATCCAAAAATAAAGTTTTTGCAGGATATGGCGGAAACTGCACAGAAGTAAAGAATATTGAAGGACCAGAGAAAGATCTAAAATTCTTCAATCTAAAGTAACTTTTTTTTCTCTAAAAATGGAAGGACTTCTAAGAAGAGGCACTCCAATTGGACGTCTTCCTTTTATAAATCCCTAACAGGCTCTAAATCCGAAATAGTCTTCAAAATTCTCCCAACTCGTTGTTCAACTCCAATTTGTCTTTCGCAATCACTAGGAAAGTTGAATGCTTTCCTGTCAGAGCTCCAAAAGATTCTTGGTCTCTCTGTTAGGAGAAATATGGAATACCGGTGCATTCCCAAATCGGCTTCAAATTGTCATTTATCTTAATCAGGAATGTTAGAAAAGGTAATAAAATTGTTTTAATATTTTTATTGATCAACCCAAATTTACAAGATTTCATCACCGACTTGCCTCTGAGGCCATTAAAAAGGAAACAAGATTTGGGTGATGCAGAAAATGCTTTGGTGAAAGTTAAGAGAATTCTTGAGTCTGCGACTTTGGAAGAAAACCAAAATACATCGTCAAAAAGGAATCAACGACAAGTGGAATCAGGAAGGCAGTTATGAAAAGCTAATAATGGACTTATTTGAAAGGATTCGGACCGAAAATACAGGAAGAAGAGGGAGACAGGAAGGAGAACGGGAGAGAAGAAATAAAGTTTAGTTTTTTATGTATCCATTTAGGCTAGCTGTTTTTCTATCCTTCCATGTTAGATTTAGCATAATTCTCTCATGTGCCCTCTGCATTGTTCGTAATTTAAGGGAAAGCTTTTTTGTTAGATTCCAAGTTTCAGCCCCATAGGTGACAGTGGGGAGGATACACTGATCATAGACTTTCCTTTTTAAGATGAGAGGAATCTTCTTATTTTTTAACACTGTACTGGCTCTTCCAAACGCTTGCCAACTGAGGGTTATTCTTCTTTTTATTTCGCTCTCTTTACAGGCGTCATGTAGAGAGATTCGTTGTCCTAGGTAGATGTAGTGGTTCACTTCCTCAATTTGTTGGTTTTCAATTTCAAGTATGTCATCTGCATTTTCAGTATATTTATTGCTCATGACTTTGGTCTTTTGGAAGTTCATGTGGAGGCCAATTGATTTGCTTGCTTCATTTAGCTCGATGAGCATATATATGTTGAAGCTCTTCTTTGGTGTGAGCAATGATAATGATGTCATCAGCAAATCTTAGGTGACTTAGATTTCTCCATCTATTTTTATTCCTTTTTCTTACCAGTTGAGTTGTTGGAAAGCTCTCTCCAGTCAGGCAGTAAACAGTTTGGGTGAGCTAGTGTCACCTTGTCTGACACCTCTCTTGAGTTGGAATGGTTCAGAGTCCTTGTGGAGGCGAATAAATGATGTTGCATGGTCATAGATGTGACAGAGTACATTAATGTAAACCGAGTCAACTCCCTGTTCTTCCAGCGCTGACATGACCTCCTCAGTTTCAACCGAGTCAAATGCTTTGGTGTAATCTACAAGGGCTACTACTAGTGGTATCTTATATTCATTTGTTTTCTCAATGATTTGGTTTACTGTTTGTAGATGGTCAATTGTGGAGTAGCCTCTTCTAAAGCCCGCTTGTTCCCTTGGCTGATTTTCATCAAGCTTTCCTACAATTTTGTTGGTGATAACTTTGGTGAAAATTTTATAAATAACATTAAGGAGGCTGATTGGCCGTTGGTTGTTCATGTCCCTGGGGTCGCCTTTTTTGTAGAGTAGAATGAGGATAGCTTTATTCCACTCTTCTGGCGTTTTGCTCCTCTTCAGACATTCATTGAATATTCGCGCCAGTCTGGCGTGGATTTGCTCATCAGCATCTGCTATTAGGTCTAACGTGATGTTATCTGGTCCTGGTGTTTTCTCCTTCATTTGCTTGACAGCTAGTCGCACCTCGCCTGCTGTGATCTCTGGAAAGTTATGAGATGGGTGTTGATTTGCTCTTTCACGAAGATGGTAACGAGGTCTTTCTGAGGAGTAAAGCTTTTGGTAGTACTCTCTTGCTCGCTTAGCTATTCCATCACGGTTGGTTGTAAGGGATCTGTCTTCTACTAGCACCCCACTGAATTGCAGCTTCCCTTGGCCGAGTTTTCTTTTTGCTGTTTTAAACCCTCTGCCTTGTTTGATGACATCTTCAATTATTTTTGTCGTTCTATTGCGAAGGTCTTCTCGTTGCTTTTTCTGTATAGTTTTGTTTAGTTCTGCTGCTTCAATTTTCTCCCACACTGTGAAGGGGGCTTGAGATTTCTCCGTTTTTTTCATGAGGTTCTTTGTGTCTTCCGAGAATTTGCTGTTGTCAGAGGGTTTTGTGTCCTGGAACTTCTTTGCTACTTCCTTCAGGGGAATAATGATGTTACTATTCAAGTTTTCTAGATCAGTTTCATTACTGTTTTGGTCTTCTAAATTTCAAAGAATCTCGTAGCGGTTTTTTAACTCTATCTGAAATGTAGATTTGAGAGCTTCAGGTACTTTGATATGTTCTGGTCTTAAGAAGAATAGTTTTTGCCTTTCTTGTTTGGTGTTGATTTGGACTTTGCATCTTATCATCCTGTGATCACTGCCTACATTGACATGGTTCAGGACATCAACATTTTTAACTATATTATGTTTGTCTACCAGTATGTAGTCTATTTCATTGCGTGTTTCATGGTTTGGGCTTCGCCATGTCCATCTCTTGTTTTCACTCTTTTGAAAGAATGTGTTCATGATCTTGAAGCTGTACTACAGCAAAATTTATCAAGTCATCTCTCCTTTCATATCTCTCCCCATATCCGAATTTGCCAACGCAATCCTCATTCCCTTTTCCAATTTTAGCATTGAAATCCCCCATTATGATGTTGTAATGGGCTTTGTTGTTATTTAGAGTGGTATATAGGTCATCATAAAAGTTATCCAGTTCCTCTTGGGATGACAATGATGTGGGAGCATATACCTGTATGATAGTTAGTCTGTACCGCTTTGAAATTCTAAGAGTAACACTAGCAACTCTGTCTGATGTGGCTGTGAACTTCTCAATGTTGCTGTGTAAGTTTTTGTTTATGAGAAATCCAACACCATTTTGCTTGCTTTCCTTGCCACTGTTGTAAAGCAAGTGTCCGCTTTTAAGCATTTGGATTTTCTCACCTGGTCTTCTCATCTCGGAGATTCCGATAATATCCCAATTGATGTTCATAATCTCTGTTTCCAGGCTACTCAGGTGTATTTCTTCAGAGAGGGTTCTTACATTGTACGTAGCAATGTTAAGCACTGTTTTAGGGTTGGATAGTCGCTTATACAGCACACAGTCCCTATCCAAATCAGACTGTGTGGTTGGGCCTTGATTTAAATCCGCTGACCCAACAGGAACGGCCGAATTTTGTCTGTGGTTGTAACTCATTTGGGGAGATTGTGGACCATACCCTGCTGCGCTTGCCCATGGCGAGTTGGCAGGGGAATAGATAGCGAGAAGTAAAGTTTGATAAGGGATTGGACAGAAAATGTAGAGGGATGAAAGAAATGAGGGGACAGTATGAGAGAAAAGAATTGACTCCGGACCGAAGGGTCGTCAAAACCCTTTAGATATTGTCTACTTATAATACAGACAATATCCCCGAACGGGGAGCAATTATATAATCATTGATAACTTGCAGTCACGGTATTAGCATGGGGAATAATTTTGTGCTTATGCCATCTGCATATGTATTTTTCCGACAATTTACAGTAGAATACATTTCGGGAAATAGGTATGTCATAGTTTCATGACAAAATTTCGGAAAATTGCGTCGTTCTGAGACTAAAATGCTTGTATTTTTTATATGATTTGTCAATAAAACAAATTTCTGATAGCCTTTGCCAGAATATAATAGCGCCCTCATTTACCAACACTTATTTTCGATACGAAGTAATAGATTCTTATTGTATTCAAGATGTTATGAAGTCATCAGTATATATTATATCCATCACTGATTATCTATTATGCAATGGTGATTCTTAAATTTCCTTACTTATCAAACTTCCAACAACAACAGCTACTTTATGCTACTGCTACTATCTTTTTCAAATCAACCAATAATGAATACAGTTAAAAATATTTGCTAGAACACTAACGGTTATCAAATTATATTTAGGCAATGATACAATATCTTTCAGGCTGTGTCAAGCATACTCATTTAACTTCTCTCCACACCCCCTAAAACAGAAATGACTTCCTTATTTCCTCAGTGTTAGACTGGCTGGGGCAAGGGGTTGTGAAGAGGAGACTCCACCCCCCCCCCCCGACCTTTCCCTGCAGAGTGTCCGCTTTGTCCCTCCTACGAAAAAATAGTATATATATATATATATATATATATATATATATATATATATCATGTGTGTGTTTTGTATTTGCTGTGGATAGTTGAGACATCAAATGATAATAAAGATTTGGAATATGGCAACTCGATTTGTAACTTTTGCATGCTTTTGCTAACAAAGGCAGTCCTTTACTGTCTTTGGTTCGCTAAGGTTGGAGAAGGCTCCGCCCGTTTCATAGAAGTAGTAAGAAGAGCAACACCTTGTCTGTTTTGTCATGGGAACAATAGAGAAATTTGACAAAAGATTTCCCCCGAGTGTCGGCGTTCTTTTGATTCTAACTGTACGTTGCCTGGTTGCGGAGAGAGAGAGAGAGAGAGAGAGAGAGAGAGAGAGGTGGTTCATTACATTATTATGAGTGTCCCGGGGTCATCTTTAAATTTAGGAACAAATGGAAGTGTTTTGGAGGGTCTAAGGTAAATGACAAGGCAGATGGCCAAGGGAAATGGTGGAGGGATTGTGTGTGTCATCTCTCGAAAATGCGTCGTCGAGGGGGAAAATCACCGTTGGGAGAAACACCATTATATAAAACGTCTCTACATTATTCCAGAATTGTATTATTTCAGAGAGAGAGAGAGAGAGAGAGAGAGAGAGAGAGAGAGAGAGAGAGAGAGAGAGATTGCTGCACTTTCACGCTCAAGCTGTTAGTTAAAAAATCTTCCACATGTGAGGGACGTTTCCAGAAATAAACAGAGAGAGAGAGAGAGAGAGAGAGAGAGAGAGAGAGAGAGAGAGAGAGAGAGAGAGATTGCTGCACTTTCACGCTCAAGCTGTTAGTTAAAAAATCTTCCACAAGTGAGGGACGTTTCCAGAAATAAACAGAGAGAGAGAGAGAGAGAGAGAGAGAGAGAGAGAGAGAGAGAGAGAGAGAGAGAGAGAGAGAGAGAGAGAGAGAGAGCAAATCCTCCTTGGATTTATATGACTGAGTAAACTTTGCTCCGCCCTGAATGCAAACTTATGAAAAACATCGGAATGCTAATTCACGGTTGCTGTTATGAATGGAAATTCCTGCTAACACTCACCCCACTCACTCGCACGCATTTCGGTATTGGCAGCCAAAACACGAATTTTCAAAGGCTTCTCAATTTTTTAACTTTTTTGCTCTCCTCTGCGTCGAGATGAAAGATAAGCTATTAGAAGCAGCTACCCCCCCCAAAAAAAAAATGCTTTTTAAAAATCATTTTTTGAGATTATTAACATCACGTTCTAGTCAAAATGGAAACGATTCCTTCCCCCCTGCGATGAAGATTGGTGCATCACTAGGGATAATTAATTCCCTCAGAGAGAGAGAGAGAGAGAGAGAGAGAGAGAGAGAGAGAGGAGAGAGAGAGAGAGAGAGAGAGAGAGAGAGAGAGAGAGAGATGATAACTGTCATCTCATTAATAGGACAAGAGGCTTGCTTCACGAGGATATGGCTGATGGTGATAGACGTCTGTAATTCATTTGGTATTTGGCCATCATTGGTCTGAATCACATTCTGTGCCAATTCATACCGTTTCTCTTTTCAGTCACTTTCGTCATTTTCAACATTCCGAATTTGTATTTGGGGATATCAATGTTGCTATAATTTTGGCTGCATGTTAGAAATGTTCTCTATTTCACTGGAAAGGATTCGAGGAGTATTGGTGATTGCGAGGGTTAGGGCGCTGAGTGCATTTCGGAAACCATCATGCACTGGAGAGCCTGAGAGTATTCCGGGGGCATTTGGAATGGGGCCAAATGGCCTCATTACATAAGGGGAAAGAAAAAAATCGGGATCAATAGAGAGAGAGAGAGAGAGAGAGAGAGAGAGAGAGAGAGAGAGAGAGAGAGAGAGAGAGAGAGAGAGAGGGGGGGGGGGGGGTCAGGCAAGCATTAGATTGCCATATTTCATTTGTCAAAAATTTATTCGTATTTGTTTAGTTGAATTTTTGTATTGAGTATCCCTTTTTTAATACGATTTTTTTTTTAATTTATCAAGCACATGTTGAATTTTTGTATTGAGTATCCTTTTTTTAATACGATTTTTTTTTTTAATTTATCAAGCACATGTTGAATTTTTGGTGTATGTATTTTAACCGAAGTTTTAGATATTTGTTATTGTCATTTATTTTTTTAGATGATTAGCAATCAGATTGTTTTCTGAGGAAAACTAATTATTTTTTCCTTATTAAAAATGAGCAATGTACTCCAAATGTGACGAAGTAATAATTTCCTTATGCATATTATATGTCAGCCCCATAATTAGTGATTTCTTTTATGTTAGACCTTTGTTATAATTGCTTCATCGTATTGCGTCATATATGTAGATTTTGCCTTACTGTACATATGGGAAAAACATTGAAATTTCATTAGATTCGTCTGTTGTAGATTGTTCCTCTAAACCGTCAACTGAATAAAGTCTGCAATGAAAGTTTAGGTTTTATTGTTTCCAATTTTTCCTGTTCACATTTTTGCCAGGAGCCGAGCCGATAGCACAGTGATCCCGCCCAGTGAAATGGCGGTTTGGGTTATCTAACTACTGTATAAAACTGAGGAATTCGCTTTAGGTCGTGTTTTCGTACAGGTTTATTAGACATTCTGGAAGGAAATTGCAATATCGTGTGACACCACAAGGCACTTTTATTTTATTATAAATGTAGTTATACTTGAGACACGGAATATTCCCTTCCCCTAACGCCAGTTTTATTCTTCCAGGAGAATTATGGTTTTCAAACTTCTTATCAATGCAGCTTCAAAAGAAATGAGCAAAGTCAAGAGTTTTATAGTCTCCTTTTCACTCGAAAAGTTTCAGCGTTGCTACTACTACTACTACTACTACTACTACTACTACTACTACTACTACCATCAACAGCAATGTACTGATTGCTATGTTTTAGCATTTATTTTTGCTCTTTTGTATCATCTTTTAATCTTAAAAAAAAAATGCATCTAGTGTTTAGGAAATTTGTTTCTACTGTATTATCACGCACATCATTGTGTGAATTAGAGGCGACACATCAACCTTTGAATTTAACTTGTATTAATTGGCGTGGATTTTCATACACTCAAATATGAAACAAGTTTGAAGTCTTTGGGACAACAATGGTTAAACTTATCAAACTTATGGCTGATAACGTGAGTTGGATATTTTGCTTAACCATGACCTTGCTTTTTTACATTGCCTTCTAAAATTTAATCCTTTCCAGCTTTTCACATAAAATAATCCCTGCAAGTTTCATTGCTCTATGATTAAAATTGTGGCCAAAAAGCTGTTCACAAACAAACACATGCACACACACAAAGAGAGGGTAAAACATAATCTACTTCCAACTTCGTTGGCGAAGGTAAATACATTTCAGTGCTTGGAAACCTTATGACAATATAAATCTAGAGCCCCAAATTTGAAACAGGCATTGAATATTTTTTTTTTTTTTTTTTTCGTGATGGTTAGTTAAAAGCTTGCCCTGAATCACAATCCTGTACTAAATACCGGCGTGATAACACTGAAATAATTTTAAACCGTCATGTGAAAATTTATTAGGTTCTTGGCCTAGCCTGAGTGTTGTACAGATCATGGTCATTGGTGATATAAAACATTCACTGTTAATGGAGGTCTTAAAGTGGGTATCTTGGTACCCAAATGACTTTCAGGTAGGTGCCATACACACCTGCGTAAAACGGAAATGAAAAGGTAGACTACTATGCATGAAAAATAGTTGGGAAGTGTTCTCATGTGAAAGATGTAATTTGAATATATTAAATCTTGAGGAAAATTCTGTTTAGTAATGTTTAGGAATATTGAGTAAATATAAAAGATTGTCTTCTAGGTTTGTTAGATGATATGGCCAGGAGATTGGAAACGACTAATAACTCATGTTTGGCAAATTTCGAGCGAAATGGCTAAATGTGAAAATTTTTAGTCCTCTGAACTGCTTGGAAATTGTTAGACAAGTGATCCAGTTTCTGAACTCCCCCAAAGTCGTTCTTTTCAAGGACTCTCAGATGAGGTACGGAAATCACTCCTTTCTAAACTTTTCGTGGAATATATCATCTATAAAGTGAGGGTCCTCTTCAAAATATTCAAGTTTTCAAAGTTTCTAGATAAAAGTTTATGGATGAAAAGAAGATGAGATGATTCCATGTACTGTGTGAGAATGTCGTCGAGATTTTTTTTTTTTTTTCGTCGAGGTTATATGCTGGGGATAATTTGTTTGTCGGTATAGCGATAATTGCGGTAATACGTACTAGATGATATAAATTAATCGGTCAACATTCAAGCTGTAGCTTGGTCAGAGTTTATGAAAGTTTTTAAACATTCAGGACATAAAGTACATTGAATTTTTTTTTTTAATATAACTTGTTTATTTGCAAAGAACTTAAAAAAAAAAACTAATATCTCTCATCTAAATGTAATTCTTAGTATAGAAGCAACTCCGATGACAAAATGTTGTTGCACACTTAACGTAAATAAACACAATATGCGACCCTCCTTTGCAGATGATCTCACTTTAAATTCCCATGGTAAATTTTTTATGCCATGCATACACACACACACACACACATATATATATGTATATATATATATATATATATATATATATATATATATATATATATATATAAATAAATGTATAACTATAGACACAAACACACGTATATATATATATATATATATATATATATATATATATATATATATAGACACACATATATATATACATGTATATACACATTATATATATATATATATATATGTATATATGTATACACACACACACACATATATATATATATATATATATATATATATATAAATACATAGTGTGTATGTGTTTATATAGTTATACATAAAACTGTGTGTATATATATACAGTATATATATATATATATATATATATATATATATATATATATATATATATATATATATACATATATATATATATATATATATATATATATATATATATAATATCAATCTTTATTATTCTCTGTCTTTTGTTATAGATTGTGTCCTTCAACTGGCTTTTTCTGAATTTTGCTTAACAATTCCCATTCTGCGGCCCGTTTATCAAACTGTTTAAACTCGTTTTTAGGTTATTATTAGTTAGTAATTAAAGTGAATCATATTTTAGTTAAAAATTAGGTTTCCACTTGCGATATTTCAATAGTGCTGTAAAAATCATCTGAACAATATTTGATTTTTCACCCGAAAATAATTGAACACAATGCCAATACAGCTCTCCAGCATTATACGAGTTCTCACAGATTGGGGGGGGTGGGGGGTGGGGGGGCATCAATTTATCATTAAAAAACGAGAAGACCTAGTAAGTCTGTTTATTATTTTTTCCTTGCGCTACAACCCACACCTACGCACACTATGACGTACACTGTGTCACTTGTCAGAGCTCGTAATTTTCATAAAGCCAAAAGCAAATATGTTAACTTTTTATCTGAAAATTTTTATGATTTGGTATAAATATGACAAGAATAGTTTTCTTCCGGAAATAACCCCGTGATAGCTCTACAGGTAAAATTCTCTGGTATATCACTCGCAGAAATATCCCAAGTAGAAAGCTGCCTAGAGGAACTTCCATCAGGACGACATGGTTATTTCGCCCAAAATTAATTTTTTCTTATGTCAAAATCCCTTCTTTAATCAATGCTGTCTTCAAATAAGACTCATTCGCTTTCTTTGTAGCTCCACTTTGACCATAATGTTTGCCATCAGTGTTTGGAATATCAACTTGAGATATGAGTTCTTGTTCTTGCATGGCCAACGTTTTTCGTACAAGTAGTTATTGAAGTAGAATTGTAAGCTTAGCAATGTTTTGAATAGCATTAGCTAACTTTCCAAAAAGAGGAGTATTTATGAATATTTTGTTATATGAAATCATGTAATCATAAAGTATAATTTCATTACTGGTTTAATTATCCGTAATTCATTTAGTAATGTACGCTAGAGACATATATATGATATTCATTGATAGGAACTGTACGGTTTCCAGTCGAGATAAATTAATTAAAACTTAACTGTCATACTAATATTGTTGTTTCCTTTTTTTTCCACAGGTAAGTGTTGAGATGCCTGCCCCATCCTGTTTATTCTTTTTAGAATAAGGGAGTTGCTGGGGTCTTCCTAAACTCTTGATGTATTAAGGTATAAGTTGAGAAAAGTGCATCATGGAAAGCTCCACTTCATAGTTATTGCATCTATTTGTTTAAAAGCCTGTTTATACTTATTTTGCTATCTAATTCAACACTTTAATTTCACGGTATGTTAGTTCATTCCATTTAAATTTATGTTCGTTAATGACGGCGTCATTGATAATGATTCATGTTGAGTTGTGTAAAGTTTTCATATTTCACCATTTATTATACGAAGTTTTATTAGGTCATCACATCCTCAGTGATACTTCCTCGCCTCAGAAAATATGTTGACTGGTTTTAGTTGTACTATGAAAAGTAGATTTTTAAGGGTTTTCAATTGTGTTAGAGATACATACCTTGCTACACAATTCTTCCTCACCCAAGGGGTTAACTACTGCAATGTAATTATTCAGTGGCTTCTTTCCTCTTAGTAAGGGTAGAAGAGACTCTCTAGCTATGGTAAGCAGCTCTTCTAGGAGAAGGACACTCCAAAATCAAACCATTGTTCTCTTGTCTTAGGTAGTGCTATAGCCTCTGTACCATGGTCTTCCACTGTCTTGGGTTAGAGTTCTCTTGCTTGAGGGTACACTCAGGCACACTGTTCTATCTAGTTTCTCTTTCTCTTGTTTTGTTGAAGTTTTTATTGTTTATTTAGGAAATATTCATTTTAAAGTTGTTACTCTTCTTAAAATATTTTATTTTTCCTTGTTTCCTTTCCTCACTGAGCTATTTTCCCTGTTGGGGCCCCTGGGCTTATAGCATCTTGCTTTTCCAACTAGGGTTGTAGCTTAGCATTTAATAATAATAATAATAATACACTTTATTCGGGCCTAGTTGTGTATAGGCTTCATCTCTCGAGAAGACAGTGGGAGGGTGGGGGTTGATTTGGAGATGTTTTCCCAGCATGTACTTCGCGACTATTGTTTTCAATGGATCTGAGACTATTCACATGGATTCAGTACCTGTAGATAGTGGAATTGAATTTTATCGTCTTTTTAATGTGTTTATCTTTAAGAAGTCGTTGTCACGAAAATAATAGTAAAATTGGATTCCTCGGGCCTTGGAGCATAGAAGATGAGGATTCATTTGTGTTCCATTGTCATCTGGTTGTGACGATATGTTTAAAAAAGGGATTACGTGATTCACGCCAATTTACACTAAAAAATATATCCACAAAAAGTGTCATGCGGACCTCTCAAGAGGTTGTCCACTGAGACATCAATCAGGAAAGTCTTTGATA
>NC_090726.1:64044244-64046744 GCF_036898095.1 Palaemon carinicauda | reverse complement strand
AGAAAAGAAAAAGGAATTGAAATAATTTTATTGGCTATGTCGCAAAGTAATAGAAAAATTGCAGCAGTATTCAACCAAAAACAGGAAACCAATCTTACGTCTGCTTCAAGACATGGCAATAGAAATATTTCAATTAGTTGTTCTTTTGTCAAAGGCATCTTAAGGGTGTCTGAAAAAAAAAATAATAGGTTAAAATAGTAAATTTCAAAGATGTATAGGTTAATATAGTGAAATTGAAAAATATGCATGCTTGTTATTATGTATGGCAACGTTTGCCTCACCCTGTACACAATACTTTTTCGAAAATACTATATCTTCCTATCAAATGATTTCTGATTCACGTTTTAGTTGCCACATATTAACGTATTTTTTATATTGATAATAATAGCAAGGAATAATAATATTATTACTGATATTTAGAATGGAAAAAAAGAAATATTGACACAAAGAAGGACTATCAGAATTGCTGAAGCAACTCTTAAGATGTTCTCTAATAATTATTGTCATTGTTGTTTGCAAGCATTCATATCAAAGAGTTTATATGTTACTAGGATCATTAAAGCCCATGAATATTTTCTTTCTAACTTATCAGATACTGGCCGAGAGGCATTTCGAGCAAAAGCGTGCACCTTAATGAAAAAAAAATTAATTACGAATTTCCCCAATACCGAAAGATTTACAAGTAACGTTTTAAATGTGTGCAAAGTTTAAAGAAGTTAAAGAGGAATAATTTTTTAACCATAAACTCATTATTTCGAAAAAGTTAACGTTACATTTTTACATCTTTGAAATATTTAAGTTAATTTGGTTTTCAATTTATGCTACGTTGAAGTTTCTTTATAACCAGTAAATCCTTATATGTAGTAAACCGAAAAAAAAAATGTATTTTTCATGTCCAGTTGTGGTGAATTTCTTCACGCTCATAGCCTGCCTGGTGTGATTCTTCATCGGTAATAAATTACTGCAAAAACGGTTTCATAGGTTTTGTCCGGAAAATCTTGCTTCATTTATATAAAGCAAGAGGAAATTGAATTCCCCTCGTTACTCAAATTAATTTTCTTGAGAATCATTAAAAACACAATTTTGTCTTGAAGTAATGGATGGAAATTTTTAATACTAACGTTGATTGATGACTGGGGTATATGAATGTATATTTTTTTGTTCACTTGATATACTGTATGTTGGTATATATCTCCTCTATATAAAGCAAGTGTCCTTATCTATCTACCTATCTATCTCTCTCTCTCTCTCTCTCTCTCTCTCTCTCTCTCTCTCTCTCTCTCTCTCTCTCTCTCTCTCTCTCTCTCTCTCTATATATATATATATATATATATATATATTGTAGTTAGGCAAGGGAGAGAGGGTGCATATCTATTAGAATATTTAGCCGTCATTTTTACGTGTCGCGTACACTAGTTATGTATATAAATTTATAAATAGGTTAATAAATCATATAGACGGACTGACAATTGTGAGACTGTCGATGTCATCAATGAGACGAATGTTCCAACTCTAATCAAATATTTTCTCTTTTCCGCTCATAGCTATAAGCCACGCATACGCACACACACACACACATATATATATATATATATATATATATATATATATACATATATATATATATATGTATATATATACATATATATATGTATGTATATATATATGTATATATATATATATATATATATATATATATATATATATATATATATCGTGCATGCTGACAAGACGAGAAAGGAGTTGAATCACACAATAGAGGAAGCAAGGAAAGTAGCAGTTCTTGTGTAAAAGTTTTGGTGTATTGATGGAAGCCACATGTGGAATGTATTACGAAGTTATTGAACCTGCACTTTTTTTTATGGAAGTTGAGTGTTGACATTGAATGAAAACAAAAGAATGAAGGGCATAAGAAGAACAAAGATGATTGTAAATAAGTGGGTGCGTGTAATAATCGTCAAAAGATAAGTGAAGGTGAGAAGATGAACTGTGTATACTGCTTTCAAATGGAAAGAACAGATGAGGCGTGGGTGAGGAAAAGATTGTATAATCCTGGGGATTGAGAAGGAAGTAGGAAAGCAATACATTCAAACCTTAGAAAGCAAGACATTGAAACCTCTTCTTAGATAGGGAGAGGTGTCTGAAGAGGTCTTTAGGATAGTTAAGAAATACAAAGATTAAACTGAATGGCAAATTATTGCTTTGTGGGTTTTGACTTCCTTCTGAAGTGTACTTTGCATATAAAAGTATTCCCAAAATAGTAAAATTGTACAAAAATACCCTTAACATTTGTCGTTTTATTTTTATCTAGAGAGAATTTATTCATGTTAGAAAATGTAAATTATGTTTTATATATCCAATATTCATATGATTATTTATAGATATTTTTTTTATTCAACAATACTGTTCTTCCAGTTAAGTGGTTGGTTCCGGAAAGAACGAACTTTTTATATCCGTTTATTTTTGCTATAAATTTCGTATTTCCGAATACCTTATTAAT
>NC_090726.1:64031744-64039244 GCF_036898095.1 Palaemon carinicauda | reverse complement strand
TTTCTTTTTGAAAAGGCTAGAACTTATCACCATCTCATGCTCAACCCTCTTAATGAGAGAATGCCTTGATGAAGTCATTGAGCTTCAGCACAGCATTTCATTCCCGTGCTGAAACTTGGTGACGTCCAAGAGGGCTCTCGAATTTGGGGAAATTGCTCCCCCAGTTCGAATCTAAATTTCTCTCCTTCATCTTTTTCTTTCTCTCAATATTACTTCGACCTTATCCTAATTTCCTAAACTTTCTTTCGTGTTGCTTTCCAAACTCTATGAGAAATATTTCCCTCATTATATATGTGTATATATTAGGTACATACATATATTTTTTATTTTTTTTTCTCCTATGGCTTGGATGTTTCTACATCAATTGTAGCCCCGGGGGGATGTTCATACATCTTTTATTGCTGCTTGCTTCGATGAGTGGGAGAAGGTATCACGGTTGGGAGGTGCTTGCATTCAAAGCTATATGTGAGAGTAATGGATGATCTCAGCCATCCCAAAGATGGTGTGGACCTTTTTCGCAGAACTATTTTCAAGTGTTGGGTCTTCGGAATCCAGGGGGATCCAATGCTTGGGGTAGGACTCTCGGCTTTTGGCCGGAAGCCCGTCATTACAGATATGGGGAGGATGATTCCATAGTTTCTTGGTCTCAGTCCTAACAGGCGGGTTCAGCTTACACCTGTGCCTCTATATCTGTTTTGATGCTATCCTTCGGGTAGGGTATGGAGTGGACCATCTGGGAAGTATACTCTCATTGTGCCTATAGTGGAGAGTGCAAATTTCCTTTCTGACGCGTGATGGCCTGATATTCTCGAGCAGGTACATCGAACTAACCCTTTTCTCTCTCTCTCTCTCGTCTAATGGATTCATTAAGTAACGAACCCCCATCCCCTGGATACGCTGACTCTCCCCCAGCACTGTTGACGACCTCTGCTAATTTAATTAAGGAAAATTCTGTTGACGACATGGAACAAAAAAGGACCCCCTCTACTAATGTTTTAAAACCAATTAAGTCGGGTAACAAAGGGAAACTTCGAATCTTTCATGTTACCCAAATTCCAATAAATACTGATTGATATGCTATATAAAGCATTTAGATGCTATGGAGTGATAAAAGAAATTAGAATGAAACTTGAAAAAGAAAAATGGCATTCATGGATAACTTATAATAATCACGAAGAAGCATTCAATGTAATATGTAACATCAATAATATCAAAATTATTAACTTAAATGTCATGGGTGCCCTATGTGATAAGATACCAAACAATTTGGATGTATATAGACCTGCTGACTGGTTTGAGAAAGATATCAATTTAACTATGCTCCCCTAAAGAAAGTCAAAACCACCAATGTGGCTTGTTGCCAAGCTTAAAGGGAGTAATGGGAATTATTTTAAAATTAGCAAACTAATTCAGGAAAAGGTAGGAACCATTGCACCAGGTGATATATCTCCTTTTAGGAAAAATAGCTTCCTAATCCATGCAAAGTCATACACGCAATCAGTAATACTGTTTAACCTTAAGACAAGCAGTGATGAGGATATGTTAGATGTCAAACCCCACAGCAGAGGAAATACTAGCCATGTGCTCATTAACAGTGTGGAAAGTGCATAAGATTCCTGGGGACGTCAATAATTATCCTTACTTTCCAGGATGCCGATGTGCCTTTCCACATCGGTATTGAAAATGAAAGAGTAAAAGTTCGACCTTTCAAACAAAAGCCCTTACAATGTTTCAAGTGTTTCAAATTTGGACATCCTTCTAAAGTTTGTAAAAATAAAAAAATGTGTAGCATCTGTTCCAGACTTTATCATGGAGACTGTACACTTGAGCCCAGCTGTTTGAACTGCAATTCAAACCATAAATCCACTGACAGGAGCTGCGAGATTTATAAGTTTGGAGAAGCAGCCCTCAACAAATCCAGTGTAGAACACATAGTGGAGGACATGCCAAAAGACTACTGAAAAAACCAAACAGCTATGCAAAGGCACTGAAATCAAGAGAAAATGTACCTCAGGAGACATCAAACCCACATAGTGCTGCCAGTAACTCCAAAGAAATACATCATCTAATGATAGTAAAGTTTTGCGTGACAAGGTAAGCATATTGCCTTCCAAGGCTTTGCCACTGTGTATTAAAACTGCGGCACTGCCCACGTCTATAAAAACTTCATCCCCCATTACCAGCAATAGTACTAACCTCTCTCAGGCCATGTCCTTGCCTGATTTGACGGAGGTTCCACCCGAAACAAAGTTACTAGGTGCAACTGTGGTAGGGAAGGTGCAAAAACCTGATAGATCCTCACCACCTATAAATAGGAAAAGAGAGAGACCTCTATCTCTCTCACCCCCTTCCATAAGAAATATTAGAGTTATGACATCAAATAAATATGATGTTTTGTCTGTTGATGTTTCTGATCAACCAGAAGACAATTTAAATAAATCAGAAATTCAAGTTTAGGTCCACCATCCCCCTCAACAATTGGATCAGAAGGACAACAAAAAAGCACAAACAAAAAACCATATTTATCAAGACCCTCTCTAATAAAACCACCGGGAAATAGCATTAGATCAAAAATTGCTAATGGGAAGACTTCATCTAAAAGGTCTTCCAAAAAATAAACCATAGTTTTTTCCTCCATTTTGCAATAGAATTGTCAGGGTTTAAGGGAGAAATATGAAGAACTCAAGCTCTTAATTTACGAGCATTCCCCCATAATCGTAAGTCTACAGGAGAGCAAGCTTGATGCTAATACCCCTTAACCTCATGAATATATTAGCTATAGCACACCTTATGATCACGGAGTAGGGAGCCATGGCAGAAGTCTCATGTACGATCGTCAATATCTTCCCCAAATACCTTTATATATCCATACACCTCTGCAGGCAGTGGTTGTACAGATTGATATAAGGAGAAAATATACAATATGTTCACTGTACTTTCCTCCAAATGATAACATATTGTATGAAGTTTTAGTAGAGGTGTTTCAACAGCTCCCTTAACCTTTTGAATTTACTTGGAGATTTGAATGGTAGACATCCTTTGTGGGGTGATGTTTTAGCAAACACCAGGGGCAATATTATATCATCAATTGTGGAAATCGAGGATGTCGGACTCCTTAATACAGGAGAGCCCACACACTTCCATGTACAGACGGGTACCTTGCCATGCATCGACCTTTCAATTGCAAGCTCTAACTGTCATCTTGATTTCGATTGGAGGACATTAGATGATTGGCATACTAGTGATCATGCACCAATCATTATAGACACCAACAATGGTTCACCTTTACAAAGATCTCCACGATGGAATCTTGATAAGGTGGACTGGGATAGATTTTGTGAGCTAAATGAAATTTAAGGAAATGCAGAACAGTTTGAAAATATTGATGATGCCATAGACTTACTTAATGGAACCCTTCATACAGCAGGAGTTAATTCAATTCTCAAAACAACAGGGTCATTCAAACGACGACCAGTCCCCTGGTGGTCTTCAGAACTAACTGCCCTGCACAGAGCCACAAGAAGGTCTTTAACTCGACTGCGCAGACACCGCACTGAGGGCAATTTAATTATATACAAGAAATGTAGAACACAGTTCCGTCGTGCCATGAAGGAAGTCAGGCGCCAGTCATGGGTGTCTTTTGTTTCCTCCATTAACAGTAGAACACCACCATCTGCTGTGTGGAGGAAAATAAAAAAGATTGCCGGCAAATTTACCCCAAACCCACCACCAGTGTTGAAGGTGAACAGTCAGTATGTGACTGAAGCAAATGATGTCAGCAATGCCCTGGCTGAACATTTTTCAAATGTATCCAGCAAGTATGAAGGAGCTCTAGGTCACCAGTATAGGAGCAACGAGGAAAGGAAAATGTTAAAATTTGCAACAGGAAGGGAAGAGTCATATAATTCTCCTTTTACTGAAAGAGAATATGATTCTGCTCTTACTAATTGTAACAATACAGCCCCTGGACCCAATGGAATTCCATATGCTATGATTAAACATGTACATTTTAATACAAAGTTATTTATTTTAAGCCTTATTAATAAAATATGGCATGATCATAGTTATCCAAGTGTTTGGGAACTAGCCATTATTTCAGCCTTTTTAAAACCCGGTAAGTACGAGTTTTTAGCAGCAAACTACCGACTATTGCATTGACATATTATTTATGTAAAATCATGGAGAAAATGGTCAATGCAAGACTGATTTGGTACCTTGAAAAGAAGAGTATTTTATCAACGATTCAATGTGGATTCAGAAAAATGCACTCAACAACTGATGTGTTGATACGACTTGAGTCCTCTATTTGTGAAACGTTTGCTTCCAAACAGCACCATGTGACAGTCTTTTTTTACCTTGAAAAGGCATATGATACCACTTGGAGATATGGTATACTTAAAACAATTCATGAATTGGGATTGAGAGGAAAGCTTCCGCTATTTATTCAGGCATTTCTTTCACATAGAGTTTTTCAAGTGAGAGTGGGGGAAACTCTATCAGAGAGTAAGTGCCAGGAAGAGAGAGTTCCTCAGGGTAGTGTGCTGAGTGTGACCCTTTTTGCACTAGCAATTAATGGGATATCCTTAGCCATTCCCCGGGATGTTTTCTCAACATTATTTGTGGATGATCTCTCCATATCATTTGCTGGAGCTAAAATGGCAATGGTTGAGAGAAAACTGCAACTCTCAATTGACAAAATTATCCAGTGGGCCGATATGAATGGATTTAAGTTCTCAACAAGTAAAACTACTATTGTACATTTCTGTCGTATCCGGGGAGCACATCCAGACCCGGATATATACATTAAAGGCCAACGTATCCCATGTGTAGGGGAAGCTAAATTTTTAGGTTTGATATTTGATTGTAGACTTATATGGGTTTCTCACTTAAAAGGATTAAAAGCTAAATGTCTTGAGGCTCTGAATCTTTTAAAAGTATTGTCCCATACATCATGGGGGGCAGACCGCAATACTATTTTAAAATTATACAAGGCCTTGATTTTTTTCCAAAATTAATTATGGATGTGAAATATACTCTTCAGCCACCCCAAGCCGATTAAAGATAATAGATTCAATACATCATGCTGGTATTAGAATGTCCACAGGAGCGTTTAGAACCTCACCTATCCCAAGTCTCCTTGTTGATGCTGGAGAGTTGCCTTTGCACCTTTACCGAATGTCTTCCATTATTCGGTATTGGTTTAGATTACAAAGACTCCCTAATTCTTTAGCATTTCAGACTGCAAGCCTTGTAAGGCACCCAACATTCTTTGAGTTGCACCCAAAATCTCCTCAACCCTATGGCTTCCGAGTGAAACAATTATTAAACAGTCTGGATATAATTAGACATAAAGTACTTCCATTCAAGGTATCATCAACGCCTCCAAGGAAATTACCAGAGATATCTTTGTGTAAATACTTTATTGGAGTTAAGAAGAATATGACAGACCTAGAAGCCAGGTCTCTTTTTATGGAACATGTTTAAGAACATAGAGGATTAACTTTTATATATACTGATGGCTCCAAATCTGATGCTGTCGTTGGATTTGGAGTACATAGTAATGGTTTTAATTGTAGAGGTGCACTTCCTCTGACCGCTTCCATATTTACTGCCGAACTGTATGGCATATTAACCGCTATTGAGAGAATAGCATTAGAGAAGGAGGGTAATTTTACAATTTTTAGCGATGCAAGGAGTGTCCTTCAAGCTATAGAAGTTTTTAATTCTAATAACCCTCTAGTTTTAAAGATTTTAGAATGGCTTTTTATTATTGGACGGAGAGGTATAACAGTTCGATTTTGTTGGGTTCCAGCACATGTAGGTGTGTCTGGGAATGAGAAGGCAGATTCACTGGCAAAGAATGCTGCATCCGAGTTGCTGCCAAGAAGGTATTCCCTGTAATGATTTCCTACCTAACATCAAGAAATTGGTTTGCAATAAATGGCAACAGCACTGGGATAGCCTAGATGACAATAAAATGAGAGAGGTTACAAATGTCATATCTCCTTGGAGGTATAACATGATGCCCCGAAAATGAGAGATGTCTCTTTGTCGTCTCCGTATTGGTCACACTCGGTTGACACACGAGTTTCTGCTGAAGGGCCAACACCAACCGTATTGTGACGACTGTTTAGTACCTCTAACAGTGAAGCATTTGTTGACCGAATGCCCCAACTATAATAACTTAAGGAATAGATATTTGTTTGAGGCTTGAGGTGAGGGTGGCAGGATCATCCTTCGCAAGATTCTTGGACTTGATGTGTCCTACTATGCAAGTGGCATTTTTAGATTTATTTCAGAAGCAGGTCTTTTGAAAACTATTTAACTTTTATGACATTCAACTTTTATGATTTTAATTGAATATTCTTTTATTTTTTTTTCATACATAAACTAAGTGATATCAGCGTCAATGACCTTAGATGTCAGGATGCCCGAAAACTTTAAATCAATCAATCAATCTCATGCTCAACACACATATCTACCAGTCTCTCACCATTCTCATTTTCACCTGGTACGCCATACTTCCTCATTGACACCTTCTGCCTCTCCTGTGCCCACTCTAGCATTTAAGTCACCGATGACAACTATATAATTCCTTCTACCCAGTCCTTCTACACCTAGTTAATTCATTCCAGAACTCATTCCGCTCTTCTTCACTTTTCTCACAACCTGGTCCATACGCACTGACAAAAGCCCAACATTCCCTACCCAACCTAACCCTTACCCACATTAACCTAGATGATATCTCCTTCCATTCCACTACTTTACCTGTCATCCATTCGCTCAGCAATAAAGCCACACCTTCTATTGCTCTTCCCCTTTCAATACCAGACATTTCACCAACATCACTTCACCTTTCCCTTTTATCTTTGTCTCACACAAAGCCAATATATCCATCCTTCTATTCCTAAACATACTTCCAATCTCACATCTTTTACTCTATCGTACTACATCCAGCACATTCAAACACCCCAAAACTAGAGTGCGGGGAGCACTCACTTTCCCCCAGCTCCACCTCTTTGATATCTCACAGGATTATAATACAGGAGAGGGGGCTCCCAGCCCCCTCGTCCCGTCCCTTATATATATATAATATATATATATATATATATATATATATATATATATATATATATATAATGAAATGATTATATGTATACCCGCCAAATATGTCCAAATTGCCATACCATACTTAAAGGATTGAAAGGGGGTTAAAGTTTGTGTGGTGGATCTGAATTAGAAGTGAAAAAGAAATTGGTGCATGGGAAATAAAAAGTTGGCCACCCCTGGTGTATATATTTGCTTATGAGAGAGAGAGAGAGAGAGAGAGAGAGAGAGAGAGAGAGAGAGAGAGAGAGAGGGGGGGGGGGCGGTTGGGGGCGGTGACTCCAATAAACCAAGACGAGTGAAGAGTGCGATTAAAGAAAAACAGCGCAGAATATTGGTTTTTGTGTGAGGTTAAGGAGGGAGACGGCAATAGGCCCTTCCTCGTTTCCTGAG
>NC_090726.1:64019244-64024244 GCF_036898095.1 Palaemon carinicauda | reverse complement strand
ACAATGGGAACTACTTCCCCACTGGACCTCGGTGCCCAACTGTTGATCTAACTAAATTAGTCAGCACTTTCTCTCCGTTCTTTTGATTACTTCTTATTTTCTCCCATCTCTTCCTCTTGGGGATGAACTTGTTGACGACTTTTGCTTGTACGACTTAGGTTTTGACTGCTGCTTTGGATTTGGCGCAGGGTGGGATGGATGTCATACCATCTCAACCTGTACAAATTTAGACGCCATCACCCTCTGGCAGACCCCATTGGGTGCAGACTAAGTCTGTTAAGAGTCGGGCTCCAATGATCCGGTTTTAAGTCACCCATATTTGCGGGTAATGGGTGACGCTAGGCATTGGAGTCGTCGGTGGGAGGGGCTAACTACCCCCACTGACCAGTGTACACCCACCTTAAGAGAGGCAGCCCCTCTCTAATAGAGGACTGGTCCCCGCTGAAGCCTCTTCTCGTGTTGGGCCACATGGGATAGGAGGACTGAAATCCTCTGATAAGAGGTGGATAACCCGGCTTGCTTCTACTCCAAAAACTAACCCCTCTGTTGACGACCCGGAAACTCTAAAGGACCATGCTACTTATGTTCAAAAACAAAGTAATTTGGGTGACATGGAGAATTTGCGAATCCTTCACATCACTCAGATCCCCATTGAAACCAATTACGATGTTCTACATAAATTATTTCAATGTTATGGTAACATCAGGGAAATTAGAATGAGGCTTGAAGGTGACAAATGGGATTCATGGATATCATTTGATAATCATGATGAAGCATTCAAAGCTATCAATGATATCATAAATATTAAAATCAGTAATTTGAATTTCAAGGGTGCTCTTTGCGATCGGGTACCTAAGAATCTGGATGTATATAGGCCTGCAGATTGGATTGATAAAAGTATAGAGGTAGTTGTACCTTCCCAGAGAAAGCCAAAACCACCAAAGTGGCTTGTTGCTCAATCAAAAGGGAGTACTGGAAATTATTTCAAAATATGTAAATTTCTTCAAAAGAAAGTAGGTACTATCGCACCAGGAGATATATCTCGGTTTGGAAAGAACAGTTTCCTAATAAGTGCCAAATCAGAAACTCAATCGGTTATACTTTCCAATTTAAATACAGATAACGAAGACATAAAGCTGGATGTGAAACCCCATCTAAACTTCAGTTATGGAAGGGGAGTAGTTTTCAATAGAGACTTATATGAATTCACAGAAGAGGAGATATTGGCCATGTGTCCTTTAACTGTGTGGAAAGTGCATAAAGTCCCTGGAACGTCAATGATTATCCTGACTTTCCAGGATGCTGATGTGCCTTTCCACATTTACATAGAGAATGAACGAATTAAAGTGCGAACTTTTAAGCAGAAGCCGCTGCAATGTTTTAATTGCTTTAGATATGGGCATCCATCTAAAGTATGTAAGAATGATGAAATGTGTAGTACCTGCTCTAATGTTTACCATGGAGACTGTACACTAGAGGCCAATTGTATAAACTGCAATTTGAATCACAAATCTACGGATAGGAACTGCCAGCAATATAAATTAGAAGAGGCTGCTCTCAATAAATCCAGTATTGAACACATAAGTGTGGGGCATGCCAAGAGACTATTGAGTAAATCAGCAAGTTATGCAAAAGTATTGAAATCGGGAGAAAAAATGAGGCAGGAGACATCCAGCCCACCTAATACTGCCTCTATTCCCCAGAAAAGAAATTTGCCATCTTCTGATAGAATTCTAGAGGATAAGGCAAGAATATCACGTAAGACCTTTCTCACCTCCAGTAAACCTTTGTCCCCCACTACAAAGGATAATACAAACCTCTCTCAGGCTATATCTTTGCCTGATTTGATGGAGGTTCCACATGAAACAGAATTATCAGGTGCGCCTGTAGTGGGGAAAACATCAAAACCTAATAAATCACCACCTGTCAATAGGAAAAGAGAGAGACCTCCATCTCTCTCACCCCCATCCATTAAAAACACCAAAGTTATGACATCAAATAGATATGATGTTTTGCCTGTTGATATTTCAGATCAACAGGAAAACTTCTTGAATCAATCAAAAATTCAAGTGGAGGTCCACCATCCCCCACAAGAATTAGGTAACAACAACACTGAAAAGGCCAATATAAAACCTAATTTATCAAGACCCAAACTTAAAAAGCCTACAGAAAATATTGTCAAATCAAAAACTGTCAATGGGAAGACCTCATCAAAGATGTCTTCCAGAAAATAATACATAGTTTTTTCATCCATTTTGCAATGGAATTGTCAGGGTTTGAGGGCCAAATATGAAGAACTTAAGCTCTTAATTCACGAGCATTCCCCCATAATTGTATGTCTCCAGGAGAGCAAGCTTGATGCTAATACCCCTTGTCCTCGCGAATATATTAGTTATAGGACACCTTATGATCACGGAGTAGGGAGCCATGGCGGAAGTCTCATGTACATTCGTCGAGATGTTCCCCAAATACCTATATCTATACGTACAACCCTGCAGGCAGTTGTTGTACAAATTGATATAGGGAGAAAATATACAATATGCTCTCTGTACTTACCTCCAAATGACAATATTTTATACGATGATTTAGCAGAGGTCATTCAACAACTCCCTCAACCTTTTCTTTTACTGGGAGATATGAATGGTAGACATCCTTTATGGGGTGATGTTTTGGCCAACACAAGGGGCAATATTATCTCATCAATTGTGGAGAATGAGGATGTGGGACTCCTTAATACAGGAGAGCCCACACACTTCCATGTTCAGACAGGTACTTTGTCATGCATTGACCTTTCAATTGCAAGCTCTAACTGCCTTCTTGATTTTGATTGGAGGACATTAGACGATTGGCATAATAGTGATCATGCACCAATCATTATAAACACCAACAAGGGTCTGCCTTTGCAAAGATTGCCACGTTGGAATCTAGACAAGGCAGACTGGGTTAAATTTTGTGAGCTAAGTGAAATCGAAGGGAGAGCAGAACAGTTTGAAAGTGTTGATGATGCCATAGACCTACTGAATGGAACTCTTCATACAGCAGGAGTCAATTCAATTCCCAAAACAACAGGGTTATTCAAACGACGACCAGTCCCGTGGTGGTCTTCAGAACTAACTGCACTCCACAGAACCACAAGAAGATCTCTAACACGATTGCGTAGACGCAGAACTGATGAGAATTTAATTATGTACAAGAAATGTAGAGCACAGTTCCGTCGTGCCATGAAAGAAGCAAGGCGCCAGTCATGGATGTCTTTTGTTTCCTCCATTAACAGTAGAACACCACCATCTTCTGTGTGGAGGAAAGTAAAAAAGATAGCTGGCAAATTCACCCCCAACCCACCACCAGTGTTGAGGGTGAATGGCTAGTATGTAACTGAAGCAAATGAAGTTAGCAGTGCCCTGGCTAATCATTTTTCAAATGTATCCAGCAAGTGTGAAGGAGCCCCTGGTCACCAGTATAGGAGCACTGAAGAAAAGAAAATTTTAAATTTTGCAACAAGAAGGGAAGAGTCGTATAATTCTCCTTTCACTGAAAGAGAATTTGATTCCGCACTTGCTCATTGCAACGATACAGCCCCTGGACCCGATGGAATTCCATATGCAATGATTAAACATGTACATTTTAATACAAAGCTATTTATTTTAAGTATTATTAATAGAATATGGCATGATCATAGTTACCCAAGTGTTTGGGAACTAGCCATTATTTTAGCCTTTTTAAAACCCGGTAAAGACAAGTTTTTAGCAGCAAACTATCGTCCTATTGCATTGACATCTTGTTTATGTAAAATCATGGAGAAGATGGTCAATGCAAGGCTGATATGGTACCTTGAAAAGAAAGGTATTTTATCACCGATTCAATGTGGATTTCGAAAAATGCACTCAACGACTGATGTGTTGATACGACTTGAGTCTTCTATTTGTGAAGCCTTTGCTTCCAAACAGCACCATGTTACAGTATTTTTTGACCTTGAAAAGGCATATGATACCACATGGAGATATGGTATTCTTAAAACCATTCATGAATTGGGATTGAGAGGAGAGCTGCCACTATTTATTCAGGCATTTCTTTCACGTAGAGTTTTTCAAGTGAAAGTGGGGGAAACTCTATCAGAGAGTAAGTGCCAGGAAGAAGGAGTTCCTCAGGGTAGTGTGCTGAGTGTAACCCTTTTGCACTAGCAATTAATGGGATATCCTCAGCCATTCCCCAGGATGTTCTCTCAACATTATTTGTGGATGATCTCTCAATATCATTTGCTGGAGCCAGAATGGCAACGGTTGAGAGATAACTACAGCTCTCAATTGACAAAATTATCCAGTGGGCCGATATGAATGGATTTAAGTTCTCAACAAGTAAAACTACTATTGTACATTTCTGTCGTATACGGGGAGCACATCCAGACCCGGATATATACATTAAAGGTCAACGGATCCCATGTGTATCGGAAACCAAATTTTTAGGTTTGATATTTGACTGTAGACTTACATGGGTTTCTCACCTAAAAGCGCTAAAAGCAAAATTTGTTGAAGCTCTGAATATTTTAAAAGTATTGTCCCATACACCATGGGGGGCAGACCGCAATACTATTTTAAAATTATACAAGGCCTTGATTTTTTCCAAAATTAGTTATGGTTGTGAGGTATACTCTTCAGCCACCCCAAGCCGGTTGAAAATATTAGATTCAATACATCATGCAGGTATTAGATTGTCCACGGGAGCATTCAGAACATCACCTATCCCAAGTCTCCTTGTTGATGCTGGAGAGTTACCACTAGACCTTTACCGGATGTCTTCTATTCTTCGGTACTGGTTTAGATTGCAAAGACTCCCTAATTCTTTAGCCTTCCAGACTGCAAGCCTTGTAAGGCACCCAACATACTTTGAAATGCACCCAAAATCTCCTCAACCCTATGGCTTTCGGGTGAAACAATTATTAAACAGTCTGGATATAATTAGATGTAAGGTACTTCCATTCAAGGTATCATCAACGCCTCCAT
>NC_090726.1:64009244-64014244 GCF_036898095.1 Palaemon carinicauda | reverse complement strand
ATCTATTTCTTTTAAAATCATTGTTATGGAAAAATAGTTTGCATTCTGTGACCAGCCACTTGGTTAAGATCTTACAACCGTCAGTGGGATGCTAAATCTTGGCTATATGATTGATTGATTATCAGGATGTCAGATAACTGATAATCAATAATCTTACAACTAAGATTTAGCATCTCACTGACGGTCTTATCACTCGCCAATAGGGTTAGTGCCGGTGTAGTGTAGACATTACTTGAGGATCTGATCATCGTCCTTTCGCCCATTACCTGCTCCCTCCATTTATTCCTCTACATTTGTCCCGGCTTCCTTTTTTCAGTCTTGGTTTCCAGGCCCCCCCCCCCCCATTTTTTTTAAACTTTTATTTCATAGTGCAACACCGGAGTTTCTCCCTCTTTATCTGGACGTTGACTGTCCTGCAGGCCCGAGTGTTGGGATGTATAGCTCTAATACATAAATCTAATAAGTTGAGCAGGTCATTCCTTATTGTTTATATTGAAATTCCTAAACCCATTATAGATTCACTTAACCTCATCAATTCTTGCATCATTTAGTTTAAAGGTTACTCGTGAATGGTAGGTTATTGTACTGTCGCATAATGTTCTGGAGACTGAACATCTGTACATATGATCATCACGACAACCTCGTTTCCAACCAAGCTAAGACCAGGTAATGACTTCTGATTAATCAACAAGTAGACAGGTCTACTCTCTAAATCCCATATCCTTAGCTCACAAGGATCCTTTGTGTTCACTAATGAATGCGGAACTATGGCTCTTAGCCTCCTATATTGTTGACTTTCAGTGATTGACATTCTGTAATATTCAAGAACAATTTTACATAGAAAATACCGTCTTTCAATAGAGAACATCTCTTCATTCACGTCTTTTATTCTAAGATGTCTCCCATATTGATGTTTCTTTCTGCATCCGATTTCCCTTAGAGTAATTTGTATCTATTTACCATGGGCATTGTATCTGGAGGGAATCCTTTCGAAGACGTAGGAGCTCAAAGGGGTCTTTATCAGAATGTCAAATAATTTTGAAGAAATTGGAAAGGTATATCAACTCCCGACAGCAACCCTGACCCTGACAAAATTAACGAAATAATGACTATGCATCATGAGAGCAGAGATAGATTGCAAATGCTACGTAGTACTCATTCTTCCTGAGAATGGATCATCTTCCACAAGCAGACAGTATCATTTACCGGTGCACTATAGTTCTCATCTATGTTGACTAAGAGTAAACTCCGCTGTCATCTCGCCTTTTGTACAATAATGGTGATCTAAAATATCTCGTCGGGGCCACTCATAAACGGCGTTTCATATAAGTACAAGAAAATATATATAACCGCTGTTAGAATACGTTTAATCGCCAGCAACCAACTATTCACAGCAAAATTTTCATTCTTTCGATGAACATTTAATGAGTGCCTCAGCTTGCTGTCCAGTATTATTAACAGATTCCATGTCAAATAAAATATTGAAGATATATCCGAATATGTTGATAAGCATTTCTTTAATGGAAATGCCGCCTATTTTCTGAAAAAACAAACTAAAAACTTCATATATTTACAGAGACACTCACGCACACACACACACACACATACACACACACACACACACACACACACACATATATATATATATATATATATATATATATATATATATGTGTGTGTGTGTGTGTGTGTGTAGAGAGAGAGAGAGAGAGAGAGAGAGAGAGAGAGAGAGAGAGAGAGAGAGAGAGAGAGTACTTAGGCATATAGAAATTCTTTATGAATGCTAAGGTAATCCTAATTTTCCCAGCTGTCAATATCTTTACTATTTACATAACTCGCCTGCCACGGGGCAGAAAGCAATTTGCAATAATGTTTAATTCCCTGTGGTTATTGGTTTTTGGTGGTCTTCCTCCTGCTTTTGGTCAAGTTTTCCCCCTATTTTTTACATTAAAATTGACCAGGATGTTGATAAATGCTTTGACATTTTAGTGATTCTTCAGAGAAGGAATAATGACACATTCATTTAGATTTAATCTCCGGGTTTTTTCTATATCTAGTTCTGTTGAGTTTATTGATTTGCATAAATATAAATTTTTTAGTGTGTTGAATTTTAAAAATTTTTAATTTTCAGTTTAGTTGATTTTATTGTATATAGAATTAATGTAATAATTAAGCTGCGCCTTAAATAAATCTCTTTTACAATTTTAAAAAGTGACCGAAGGAGAAATGTATCATGCTCCTGTATTCCATTGTTTTTTTTTATTTTCTTTTTCTCCCAAAAGATCCTTCCCATCAAAAGATATTTATCATCAGCAGCGGATCGTGATATTTGAATATTTAGGTTATTATTTCATGTGAGATCCAGAGATTCATGATCATTCGATTTCTTGGACCCGCATACGTCGTCAGTCGGTAATATTTTGTTCTTTTTATGATTCCAGGAAAGCTGAAAAACTTTCCGTACTTATGTTGTTTGAAAGTTTTAATTTCAAATCCTGTGATGATTACGGATTGAGAATATCATTTGTCTGAAGATGTATTTCATGGTGGTAATTTGCGTAGAAAAATCAATTTCTGGATGACATCTCTCCCTACTGAGAAACATTTTGTTTTGGGGTTAGCAGACAGAGTATGTTGGTGTAAAAGTCTCTGTTAGGCCACAAGTAATTATGGTTGAGGGGTCGAATCTTCGAGGTAATTTCCTGTTGACGATACTAAAAGAGAGAGAGAGAGAGAGAGAGAGAGAGAGGGGGGGGGGCATGATCGTCTTCAAGACTGGTGGGTCTGAAAAAGGAAAAATGAATTGACGTGGAACTTAAGAAGACCTAAAAAACCCTTTCTTTATAGTCTGAAAAGCAGCGAGTAGCGCAGCTGCAATGCATGAAGTGCTGTGTTAATACACGTGCCTATTGTGAAGTGGGTGAAGCCGCTCAAAAAACGCTGTTGATATGAGAAGAGCGTAGAAGAGGACTACTTTCTGAAGTGCGGGACTGTCTTTCGTAAAGAGAGCATTCTTTCTTTGTTTTAGTAATTCATACTTTTATTTGCTTTTAGTTGAAAGAAAATAATTAAGCGATGCACCAAGCTCTTATCAAATGAATTTCCACAACTTCATTGGCTTTTTTAGCTTTTTCATTCTAAAGCTCTAGTTCACTTAGTAGACAGAGAGAATACCTTAGCCCTGCCAAGCATTCTTATTTTACTCTAACTCAACTGCGTACTTGTACTTCGATATATTTTCTTCAAAATCCTATTGATTTGTCCTTGGGTCATAACCTCATATTTACAGTACACCAAGTTTCGTTATAATTGGTTCAATAGTGTTTGTGTATTGTTGTTCACATGAAAAAAATAAACTTAACAAAATACTTGCATTTACTTAACATTGGGTTATTTTCAAAGCACTGCTAAGTACTTGTACTTAGATGTACTTTATCCAAAATGTTGGAGATTCATCCTTGGACCATAACAACTTTGGTCAAAATCAGTATAGTAGTTTTTGTGTAAGATTTACTCACAACAAACAAATAGATAAGTAAACAAACAAACAGGGGTGAATACGTAGACTTCGCAAAATCTTCGATTTTGGCAGAGGCAATTATTATTCTGTTATAGAGAAGCCCCTCATATGCTAGGAATGATGAATCTCATTTAAGGCGCAACGCTTATAGGAAACTGTAATTTGAGAACCTTGTTCGAGGAGGGGGAAGAAGAACAAGAACGACAAAACCAATTAAAACCAAGGTCGGATTTCTTGCCTCGACTTCCTCGGAACAATCTTATCATTATTAGATAAGAACCAGTTATTTGTTAAGAGCATTAGATGATGTTCATCTACAAAAGAAGAGAATGGGATGTGTCCTAATGATTCAATTACTGCTCTTTGATGAATTAGCTGCAGTAGTTATCTTGTGATAATCATCTGTCATTAGACTTAGAATAGGACGTAATTGGTAGGGACAAATCTCCTATCATTTCGTAGATGTCATCATACTGTAAGAGTGATCTAAAGAATAGAGCAGAAGAGGAGTGAAATTCACGTCTGGATTTATTAATCTAAATCTCTTATAATAATATTTAGAACAAACTAACTAAAGGTAATCGCTATACACACGCATGTGTGTGGTGTATATATATATATATATATATATATATATATATATATATATATATATATACATATACATATATATATATATATATATATATATATATACATATATATATATATATATATATATATATATATATATATATATACACACACACATATATATATATATATATATATACTGTATATATACATATAAATATATATATATATATATATATATATATATATATATAAATATATATATATATATATATATATATATATATATATATATATATATATATATATATATACATATATATATATATACATGCACATACATAACATATGAGAATGGTCTTAAGTAGAGGTGCAATCGGAAACCGTATAAAAGCCAGAAAACAATTTAATCACACATCACGACATTAAAAGTCACTGAATAAATATACTTTTCGAACTACTTAAGTATAAGACAATCAAACCTTATTTAAACAGAAATACTGCAATTCACCATGGCTTTTCTATTGTTACAATAATGTAATTCCAGCAGTTACTAAGTCTCATTAAGAACTTTTATATATTTAAAATATAAATCTTCTTAAGCTGGAATAAAGAATAAAGGCCATATAAACATGTACCTACGCTGGATATAAAAAAGTGAAATTAACTTTTGGCAACAACAAATTAACAACCTACAACAGCACAAATAACAAAACTCTATATTTTTTCTAGTATAGTATTTCAAAGTAAAACTAAACAAATACAGACCACCCTCATCTTCACCTTGGGCGAGTCTCAGCCGTGCATTAAATCTAAAAAAAAAAGGCTAATGAAGATAGACGAAGAGAAAAACATTGGAACGAAAACATTGGAAGAAAAGTATTAACTTTTGCAAATTTTGGATTTA
>NC_090726.1:63991744-63999244 GCF_036898095.1 Palaemon carinicauda | reverse complement strand
GACGTTCATGCTTTTAAGGTTTAGACCCAAGTGTTATTTTTACTTTGTTTTTTCTATAAAGACAGCGATTTCTTAGCTCGTAAGTAGTCTGTTATTTTCTGCAAGTTACCAAGAAGAGGTTCTTTATGCACTTGTTGGAGGGTTTGTAATGTTGAGATAAACGTTTGTGGTAGCCCTAGCTCCTCTGATTACTGCCTAGTTTCCATAACTCATATATGATAAAAAAATTTTAAACATATTTCGGGCAAAACGTCCAAATAGGTATGATGCAAGTAATCATCTGTTCCTTCGTTTGCATTTTGATTTTGCAGAGGCCGTAAAGCGTGTGAGGCCCTTCTTACAATTTACAATGCAGTACAGAAACACCTTGATTGTGGTCAGGAAATCCGGATGATTGATCTAGATTTTGGTGATGCCTTTGACCGTGTTAATTAAGGGGCCCTTGTTTTCAAACTTGAACAGATGGGAGTAAGCGGATTTTATCTTAGCATCGTTTTTAAAGTTTTGAATAATACATTACAAGAGAAGTTGATGGGAACCATAGTGACTGTAGGAATGTAATATCAAGTTTTCCACTGGGTAGTGTTCTCGACCCAATAATTTTCATACTATAGATACATAAAGCATTTTTGCCTAGAAAACAACCTTGTTGCATGTGCAGATGATGCTACTCTCTTTTCATCAATTCCATGTCCTGAATGTAGATCTGGTATTGCTGAATCAATTAATAGAAGTCTAGTTAAAATTAGTGTATGATGCCAATTATAGAGCATGAAATTAAACCCTAACAAAATTCAAAGTATAATTGTAAGTAGGTCATAGACAGTGGCTCTTCAACATCCAATTCTTTTCAATGACGATGATACTTTAACAGTACACAACTTTAGAATTCTAGGTGGGATTCTAGATTGCAAATTTACTTTTGAGAAGCACATCCGATCTGGTTCTCCTTCATTTGCACAAAAACTTTTCATATTGAGAACGTTTTTAAAGATATTCGGTGATGAATATATGTTAAGGAAAAGTTTTAATTATTCCATTCTACCACATTTTAACTATTGTTCTCCTGTGCAGTCTTCAGCTGCTGCACCGTCGTTCAGTTAGTTTTTTGTGCATATTGCACAAGATTTTTTTTTTCATAATTATTACCTTCCTTTGTATTCAGATCTACCCAGAATGTACAGTACCTGTAGGTAATAAATAGTAGTTAGGAAATTAATTCTAACAGTCTTGTCGTCTACATAATAAAACTCCATGCCTCACCGTATTCTAGAAGTTTTATTCCAACTATGGTCATATTGTGGAATGATTTAATCTGGTGGTTCGGTCGGTAGAACTTCAGAAATTCTAACTGGTTACAAATTTATTTCCGTTGAACAGGTTTATATACTGTATATTGTTTTATAGTTTATATATGATATATCTACTTAACATTGTTACAGAGCTTGATAGATTTTATTAGTTTTTTCTTTACTTTGAAATGAAATTAATGAAAAAGATATGCAACCTTGGTTTCTAACTGTAGACCTACATATCAATTTTAGAAACAAACTGATTAGTTTATATCATCTTTGAAACATTTTGTAATTTCATTTTACTTAGATAATGATTTCTAAGTATTTCAACACCTGTCATTTGGGATATGACATGAAATGGGTTTGCTTGTTATACGGGCAGAAAGGAAAGCGTATACTGTGCAGAAGCTTTGAGTCACAGTAATATCAAGCCACTTTAATAACTCTCTCTCTCTCTCTCTCTCTCTCTCTCTCTCTCTCTCTCTCTCTCTCTCTCTCTCTCTCTCTCTCTCTCTCTCTCTCTCTCTCTCAATTTTAAAAATCAATCCCCCATTTAAAAGATAATACTTGCGAATCGTGGATGAACCCTTTGTGCTGTAGAAGTTCCACAGCAGTATTCACTAAAATAGCTCTTTTGCAGCTTGTCGAACCTCCTACATACATTGCACCATTGAACCTTACCTAGTTCTTGGATTTTTGTGAATCGTTTTGGGGGTAAGAAATGGCCGAAGCTCTAGTTTTATCTTTTCCCAGACGGTGAATCTTGGAATTTAACTGCTTTTTTATATATATATTTTATCCTTTTTTAATATTTTTTAATATTTCCGGAAACTGTTTTTCTAGTTTCAAACACACACTATTCTATCTTCCATTCTAGTTTTTTAAACTCGCGTTTCCTTCTTAAAGATTGCGTTGACAGTTAATAATTTTTTCATCTCCTATCTCAGACTGCAGATCTTGGAATCATTGTTGTTTCCATTTTCTCACACTGATTCTGTATGCTGCATGTCCTTTTGCCCAGGCTGACTTTCTTTTTCCTTGCACTGTATTTCACTTTCATTCTCCTCCTTGCAGTTGATCTTGGCATGTGCTTACTGTATTTCATTTTCCATCCCTCCTTCAAATAGTTTATCTTCGCTTGTAATTTTTGTATTTCATTCCCATGTACTTGTCCATTCAGTACATTGTAGCTTGTAATTCCTGACTTTCCATCTCAATTTCCATACAGTTGATGTCGGCCTGTAGTTGCTGTTTTTTAATTTGATATCTCCTTTTCCACATAGTTGACGTTAGTCTGTAATTTCTGTCTCTTACTTAGTTTCCACATCTTTTTTTCATTCAGTTGATCTGGGCATGTAAATATTGTCTTTCTTTTTCCATCTCCTTTTCCATACAATTTATCTTGATTGGTAATTGCTGTCTTTCCTTTTCATTCTCCTTTATTATACATTCCTTTTCATTTTCTTTTTGCTCTTCTATACAGTTGATCGGGACCTGTAATTGCTGTATTTAATCCTCCATTTCCTTTTCCATACACCAGAGCTTGGCCTGTTCTTTTTGTCTTTCTTTTTCCCTCAAAAATTTACGATATCCAAATTTACTATCGTTACTACAGCTGTTTCAGCTCCCATTTAATGTCTACTTCCTCTTGTAAACATCTTCAATGTCTTGCATTAGTTTTTTTAGTTTATCTACACTATTCCCAATCGCCTCTATCGTCTGTAAATATCAGTCTTGCCTTCCTCTATTCAAGATAATTACCCCACATTTTCATACTTATATATAATTACCTTTCTCTGACCCTTTGCATCACACCATATATAAAGATAATAGTTAAACAGGAAGATATTATACCCTTGTCTCAAACCCACTGCAAACTGGCCCCTCATAAATCTACACATTTCAACATTATTCATTTCCATGATAAAACTATTAAATCACCCAGGAAATTACTTGCCTCGCTGTATATCATCAAAATACGCCACACTACTTCTTTAGCTAATCTTTCTTGAGCTTTTACGAGGTCCACGTACAAAGTATACATATTTTTCCTTTTACTCTGAAACCTTTTACTCCGCTGTTTCATATTAAACACTAAATCTACAAACCTTCCGTTTTGTCTAAATCAGTACTGCTCTTCCTCCACCAATCCATCTGTCATCTGACTTATTCTCCCAATTAAAGTATTAGATATGATTCCTGTGATCCCCCAAGTATATCAACTATGTTATATAGCTCAGTCCCTTCCAGCCCCTTGTCCCATATAAGAGGGTATGCATATTCTTTTTATCCATTCATTTGAACATCCCTCTCGCCCGACAGTCTAGGAATATACAGGACAGCCATTCGTGTCCCTGAGCATCTCTCTTGTTTTTTATCAACGCTATTATTAATATTTGTTTTTTACTTTAACATTTTAATGGACCTCATCATTTTCTCAGCAGTCACATTAAAAGTCATTTGATTTACTTCTACGTCATTCAGCTAAGCCACTCTTAACATCCGCTTAAAATGATCATCTTATTAACTCGTGAGTGTATTCTTTTCAGATATTATCACTGGATATGCAACCTTTTTTCTAAGATCCATTTATTAATCAATCTTTTTCTTTGCTTTTGCTTATTACAAAAATAGTTTTAAGTAAAGAAATAACACGGTTTTCCGGTTCTATTTCCATTATTTACCTCGGTTTTCCCCAAAATGTTCATTATTTACTTTTTTTCCCTATTGCATTGTTGACTATATTTATTATTCAGTCTCTTGAATACTTACACATAATATGTCACGCAGTAATAAATATTCCATTCTCTCATTTTCCCCACCAAACCCACTCTCCTCATATCACCACTGTCCTTGTACACAACAACTAACCTTGCGTTCTCAATGACATCATCCTTCAGTATTTCACTCTCCTCGTGTGTGTTTAGGCCGTAGTTTTACCCGTGAACTTTCTCATTAGTTGCTAAAGGACTTGTGACATAAAATATTTTACAACAGGTACTATTGCACTTTACTCTTTTTACATTTAGCGCTATAGTTTTGAAGGACCAGACAAGAGGGTTAATTTTAGTGGAAAGTACACGAACATACATACACACACACACACACACATATATATATATATATATATATATATATATATATATATATATATATATATAACATCTTTTGCCGTCAGCTATCATCGGGACAACCTTGAAAAGAAATTTGATGTTAGTATAGCCGTACAAGCGAAAATTACATATAAGAATGAGAAATTTATAGGAACATTACTTATTTGAGAAAAATCTGGATTCATCCAAAACTTTCTACAAGCTCTATTATACAAATGATAATTGTGATTATTTTTAAACAGCCTAGGTGATAAATATGGGTTATTGACCGGAACTGCGGCCTACAGAAGATTAAGAGATTTGAGTAGCACAGTGACATTTGCCATTTCCCATAGAACTGTAAGCGTGAAGATAGAAAAGGAACATGAAATTGCAGAATTGTTGTATAAGGGTTGATATGATAAGTGCTTTAAGAACTAATGAGAATACACATGAATAATCATTGTGTTATATATATATATATATATATATATATATATATATATATATATATATATTTATATATATATGTGTGTGTGTGTGTGTGTGTGTGTGTGTGTGAGTTATATCACTAACACGCGTGATTTCAATCAATGTGAATATCAACCACAATGGCCTTTAATACCGAATTGTATTTTGGGAATATATATCCACTGGAATTCATTTATGGTAGTAGCTTCTGGCTGGGCAGAGATTCGAACCCTTACCTATTCGGCCGAGGACTCTACCGACTGAGCTATCAAGTTTATGACAAGTTACCGTACATATTCCTGTCAAATTCAGGAATCTGTTCGTAGACTTGAAATAAACCCATCACCATGATAGCTGAATTGTGAGTTTGCAACACATGGTTATTTATGATGAATATATATCACTAACACCCGTGATTTCAATCAATGTAAATATCAACCACAATGAAATCACGTGTGTTATTGATAAATATTCTTCATGAATAACCACGTGTTGCAAACTCACAATTCAACTATCAAGGTGGAGATGGGTTTATTTCAAGTCTATGAACATATTCCTGAATATGACAGGAATATGTACGGGGACTTATCCTAAACTTATATCTTTCTTGGTAGCTCAGTTGGTAGAGTCCTCGCAGGTATGGTTTCGGCTGAATAGGTAGGGGTTCGAATGTCTGCCTAGCCAGAAGCTATTACCATAAATGAATTCCAGTGGATATATATTCCCAAAATAGAATTCGGCATTAAAGGCCATTGTGGTTGATAATTACAAACACACATATATATATATATATATATATATATATATATATATATATATATATGTATATATATATAATATGTATATATATATGTATATATATATATATATGTATATATATATATATATATATATATATATATATATATATGTATATATATATATATATATATATATATATATATATATATATATTGTCCGAAATCTTACAAGGATTTCGAACAATAAGGAACTTGTATGAAAAATATTGAATTAATTAACATTACAATTAAGTGTGCTACTAACAAATTTATATTTTATCCATATACCTTTCGTTTTAAACTGAAATGCACTTCTATAATCTTGAGCCCCATATATCGGTGTTTGATATCAAAACGAATAACTTTTCATCCTCTCTCTCTTTAAACATGTTGCATTTTGATATCACTATTACTGGTTGTCAGATTAACTGACCCCATTCTCATATAAGATTACTTTCTGGAACGACACCTGAACCTTAAAATCCCAAAAGAGATTAAGGCAGAGCTGTCTCATGAAAATAAAAGTTCCTTAAGCCACTCGGATTGTCATTTCTTCTGAGAGAAACATGTGTGACTAACCTTCGCCTCCAGCTTATACTATTAAACCTACTGGAAAGAAAATGCGTTGATTTGTCGCTTGTATTGTCAAAACCCCTCGCTAATACTTCAATTAAATCTCTACCCTTTCTCGGAAGCCAAATCCTTCGACACAGTTAGCCCTCGTATATTTTCACCTGTATTTCAACTAAATAAGGCCACCCGCTGATACTTTAAACTAAATCCCACACGTCTATCTCCAGTAAATTAGCCTGACCCTTGGCCATCCGAGATTAGTAATGACCCATCCAGTCCCCTCAAGCAAAGGATTAAATCCACCTGCTTCAACGTTTTCCCCTTTGTGATCAGCTGCTTCCCCTAGGCTAAGTTTCCTTACCCTTAGTTTTAAACTCTTAAGACAGCCCTCTCCTGGCATTTTCTACCCAGGTATGTTGCCTCATGCCAAACAGGATGACCGCCTCCCTTCCTACCAGAAGACAGACCTTTACCTGTGGATATGAAGTAAGAAGTTTAATAGTCCTAAAGTGAGAACTATTTAACTACCATGAAGAGAACTAATCTAACAGCCCTAAAGAAGTAAACATTGAACAGCCGTAAAGAACAAACCAAAGCAGCTATAACTACCACTAAATAAACTATATTGTGTAAAGTGAGAAGCAGTTTAACCACCGTGGAGGCAGAAACCGTTGAACAGCCGTGAAGAACAAACCAAAAAAGTACTAAATTTTGAAACTTGTTAGAGGAGAAACAGGGCAACATTCAAGAAGAGAAGACTAAGCTTATTTCGACTAGTTGTAACTTGTTTGTACTTAAAGGACCTAAGTTAATAAGTCATTCATCCCTGCAATTTTACTTACTCCTTGTGGAAGTGATTGTGTATCTAGGAATAATATAATCAGACGAACTAATGTTCCAGTGCATATTTATACCCTAACTAAAGCATTGAAAACTCTTCAAGTGACCATCCCTCCATCACTGTTATATCTACGGTTCATCAGATATTGGTATTTTGATACCCCTTTTTAATGATCTATTAAAGTTAGAGGACCAAGGGTGTGCATTTTAATAGGTACACGGCGATAAACAGGCTGTTGCATTTAGTCCCCTTTTTTGATAGTGGGGTAAATAAGTGATCCTGTTTTTATAGGCTTCAGTGCCAGTCCTCAAGGATGTGGTGCTGAACAATTCCAACACACGCACTCATAAATACATACACACACACACACACACACACACACACACACACACATATATATATATATATATATATATATATATATATATATATATCTCATCATCATCATC
>NC_090726.1:63969244-63986744 GCF_036898095.1 Palaemon carinicauda | reverse complement strand
ATAGTTTTATAGATATACGTCGTTCCAAAATGTATTAAGATATTCAGGGCTAGTTTTAATAAGCCAGGATACTCCTGTAATATCGATATCCAGAACTCATTTAATGTTATTAACTCAAACTTGAGGCGCAAGATTCTATCTGAAGATAATTCAAGCAGTGATTCCTCCAGGTTAGATGATAAGGGATTTCCATAAGTAGAGAATGGCAATCATATTAAATCATGCTTTTCAAGAGTCGACTCATAAAAGTTGATTGACTTTTATTGCTTTCAATTTATTCAGACATTCCTCATTTTCCTCTCCAAACTCCAAGTTCAGAAAACATTTCAGTGTTAACACTCTTCAGTTCGTGAGATCCATCGTTCGAGCTTATTTGGGAATGCCTTTATTTTGTCGAACAATGACAAATTATTCATGATGGAGACTTAAATGGAAAGTTTATAAAAAAAATTGTAATTATATATCAATTATTTAAACTAATTTTAATGAAAATATAATAAAAGCATGCCATAGATTTGTTTTGGATTATGGAATGAGATATGAAAACTGCTAAGAATAAAAAGTGCACTTTACACCGTACTCGTACGATTAGCAGGGTAGTAAACAGAACATACCACCGATATGCTTTCGATAAGAAAGCTAGTGTTGTCATAACTAATAAGGACACTCTATCAGGTATAAAGTGTTCAGTCTTTCTATTAGTACAGAATTAAGACACTTCCTTGAACAAGTACTTACTTTTACTCTCTGTTGCATCAATAAAAATATATGAAGGAAAAAGTTTCTTCGATACCTGAGAATGTGATATTTGGTATCATGATCTTTCAAAACCCTCTGTATAGAAAGATCATCATTTTTTTTTCCAGATCAACTTAGGTTTTGGCAAAATAAAAAGCAAAACGTACTCTATTAATCAAATTTGTTTTTTAGATAAATTTAAGTGAAATTTGTTGTTTGGTTTTAGGAGTGAACAGTTTATAGATTTTTTTACTATACTTAGTAGATATGTCTGGTATTTTTATGTATACTCAAATTACTTGTAAAATAAACACTAAAGTGAAATTGATAAAGTGGATAATATACGTTTAATCAACGTGTCTTCTTGCGACCCAAATAAATCTTTTTGCAATCCCTAAATGGATCGTGACCCATATAGTCCAGGAGAGTTATGGTTTGACTCATGACAAATTGCAACCAATTTATTTCTATTGCACATAATTTTGGCAAGTGTCAATAACATCGTATCCAAAATGTAGAAAAGAATATATAGGCATTTTTTTTAATCAAAATGTTTGTATTTTACATATTTCACCCTAAAATTCTCCTTCAGTCGCCTACTCTGCCATGTCGAAACTTAAATATTTTCAATACTAATGGCCTTAGACATATATATTATATGTTATATGAAAGCCCAGACTAGTGGCTTTAATGTTGATATTCAATCAAATATTTTTCACTCAAAATCTTGATGTTATTCCCCATTATATTTTCCCTACCCACTTAAATATTGATGAGGGTATTACCTGACAGGTGCTCAACTGGTTTCAACATTTATTTGTCAATCAAAACTGCTCCAGTCCATGTCAATGTAATTGTGAATAAAAGTGTGATAACATTTAAGTAGAAAAAAAAATATTAACCTATTGTGGGAAATCACATACAATGGAATATCCTGTAACGTAGCACAGTTTAGAAGTAAAAGACTTATATGACATGTTTACCATAACAATTATTACACAATTTATCTAAAACACAGTGTAACTTAGCATAACAACTATATATTTTCAATTTTGAAGCTATTATTCGAATTCATTGTCAGGGTCATCAAGAAATTCAATAGCACACGAGTTCAGGCAGCCAGCTCCATGGCATTCTCCACAGGCATTGGAACAATGCCTGTGGCAGCGCTTACAGGTTCGAGTAGGCGTCGTATCCAAAGGGAGAGAGGAATAATAGATTTCTTTACAAAATTGTGATGTAAGAAAATATTAAGAGGGTATAGTGGCAAAAGTGAAGAGAATGTTTAGAAACAAGGGAAGATCTCTCATAGAGTTTGTCATAGGAAACCATAGAAAATAAATGTTTGCATTTATATGAAGCGCGAAGTAGGAGACGATGAATGGAGAAGTATTGAATTAAAAGCTTAAGATAGAAACGACTGGCGAAATCTAACCGAGGCCCTTTGCGTCAATTTGCGTAGGAGGAGATGATGATGATATGTTTATGAGGGAATGTTGAAACCTGCAAAATAAAGCAATGAGTGTTAGTGTAGATAATGGGAGATTACAAGCGGTTGATTTGCATAGGTAGTAAGGAGTTGGGGAAAAAAAATGAAAGTAGGATGAGAGAAGAGGTGAAGCATTGGCAGTTACTCGGTGCATGTAGTAGATGTACAAGGAAAGCGGCATCTAAAAGCTCAGGTTTGAATCTATGAAGAGATTATTAACGTAAATAATAAAGTTGGATGTTGAATTCGAGTGAAATTGATAAAGATGTTTAATTTATTATTTATTACCTCTGCCAACGAAGATAGAAGGAGGTTATGTTTTACCCCCTGTTTGTGTGTTTCTTTGTTTCTGAACAGCTTCCTGGCCACAATTTTGATTGTAAATTAATGGAAATTACAGGGATTAACTGTTTCGTAAAAAACTGGAAATTGTCAAATTTTGGAAGGTCAAGGTCACGGTCAAGCAAAATGTTCAATTCATGTAATCAGCCATAAGTTTGGACATCGTTGTCACATAGACTTCAAATTTGGTTCATATTTGAGTGTATGAAAATCCCCGCCAATTAATATTTGTTGATGTTGAAGGTCAATGTTGAGTCCAGCGTCAAGATCAAGCAAAAGGTCAAGTTCCGATCATCAACCATACGACCACAATTTTAGTCATAAAGCAATGAAACTTGCAGGGATTTTAAACTGGCATGTAAGAGCTGGAAGTGATTAAATCTTGGAAGATCAAAGGTTTAGGTCACAGACGAGCAAAACGTCCATATTACGTAATCTACCATATGTTTGGACCTCCTTGTCACAGAGACTTAAAACTTGGTTCATATTTTTGTGTATGAAAATCCATGCCAATTAATACATGTAGAGATCGTAGGTCATGATCAAGGGTGAGCAAAAGATCGAGAAATAAACTACTGTGGCGGAGGTCTGCGCTCTACTGATTGCCCCTGTAGTTCAGAATATATTAGTCAGGAGCATGGAGATGTACAGAAAACAAGAATAAAATAGTTTATTTTGGTGAAAACTTGGGTTATATTGTGCTTAGTTCATGTGAAGAGAATGGAGTGTGATTGGTTTGTGAAAAGATACTGCAATTCAAAAATACTTGGAGAGAGGTACTGTACAAAGGCAGATCTAAAAGTAGTCTTATATATGGAGTACAAGTGGTCCGAGGACAGAAATGCCTGAATTTTGAGTCAATGCGAGATTAAGGTGATTGATATAGCCTATGTGTAAGAAAGTATCACTGCTGATGAACCATTTGTGTAGGCATATGAAGAAGCTAATTTTGTTAAACTTTATACTATATGGGGTTTAATTTTTGACTAGGTAGTGAAGAGTTACAATTGCCGTAGTGACCATTGTCTTTTTCATCTAAAACCCAACCTATGTTGGAATAATCGCTTAATGTTGAAACACACACACACACACACACACACACACACACACACACACACATATATGTATATATATATATATATATATATATATATATATATATATATATATATATATTACTAGATATATATATATATATATATATATATATTACTAGCCAAGCTACAACCCTAGTTGGAAAAGCAAGATGCTATAAGCCCAAGGGCTCAAACAGGGAAAAATAACCCTGCGAGTAAAAAAAATAAAGATAACCAATATGAGAAATAATGAACAATTAAAATTAAATATCTTTAAAACATTAACAACATCAAAACAGATATTTCATAAATACACTATACAAAGACTTATGTTAGCTTTTCAACATAAAAACCTTTGCAGCAAGTTTGAACTTAAAAAAGTTCTACCGATTTAACTACCCGATTAGGAAGATCATTCTACAACTTGGTCACAGCTGGAATAAAGCCTCTAGAATACTGTGTAGTATTGAGCCTCATGATGGAGAAGGCCTGGCTATTAGAATTAAATTAGTATTACGAATAGGATGAAACTGTCTGGGAAGATCTGAATGTAAAGGGTGAACAGAATTATGAAAAATCTTATGCAACATGATAACGAACTAATTGAACGACGTCGTCAACAAGTTAAGATGAGAATTAACAGCTGAAGACCAGACAGGAGAACAATACTAAAAAAATGGTAGAATGAAAGAATTAAACACTTCTTCAGAATAGATTGATCACCGAATAAGCCATTTTTTGTGCAATTTAAGAAGATATAGACCTAATGTGTATCTCAAAAGTAAATTTGCTGATGAGAATCAAACCTAAAAGTTCAAAAGAGTCATACAGATCTAAAGAAACATTATCAATGCTGAGATAGATCCTTGACCTATTTAGAATCATACTTTGAGTTTTGTTAGGATTCAAATTCATGCCCCATAATTTACACCATGCACTAATTTTAGCCTGATCTCTATCAAGGGATTTAGCATCCAAAGATGTACACTAAGAAGAATCGATGCAAAGAGTGTAGCATCCTCTGTATATGCTACCAGCTTGTTTTCTACGGCAAACCACATGTCATACGTATATAGCATGAAAAGTAATGAGCCAAGAACACTACCCTGAGGAATAGCCAGATATTCCATTCCTATATTCATTATGGTGCCCATCAACAACAACTCTTTGCGATCTATTACTTAAACATTCAATAATAATGCTAAGAAACGTCCCACCCACTCCCAACTCTTCGAGTTTGAAAACAAGGGCCTTATGATTAACACGGTCAGAGGCAGCAGTAAAATCAAGGCCAATCATACTAACTTCCTGAACTTAATCAAGGGATTTCTGTAAAGCATTGGAGATTTTAAGAAGGTCATCATATGATCCAAGCCCTTTACGAAAACCAAATTGAAAACTAAGGAACATATGATTACCTTCAGCAAACCTATTAAGACGTTTTGCCGAAAGACATTAAAATTTTTTAGATATGGGAGTTATGGAAATTGGGCGGTTATCATTGGGACTTGAGCTACCACAAATACATTTACATAGCGGGTTAATATTACCAATTCTCCAACAAGTGTTAAAAGCTCCTCTTCTTGCTAACTTGCGCAAAATAACGTTAGAGCTAAGAAACTTGCAGTCTTTTTGAAAAAAAAAAAAAAAAAAAAAACAGAGGAAAAATACCATTTGGATCCACACCTCCATAAGCATGAAGGTCCATTAAGAGAGCTTTAATCTCACGAGATCAAAAAGCTAAACTAGTGAGTTTAGCTTCTGGAAAACAGGAATAAGGAAGATCAAGTTTCTCATTACTCTGCTTACTGTGAAACACATCTGCCATATGGGTTACCTTTTTCTTTGGACAGTGAGTGACAAAGCCATCTGGTTAAAGTAAAGGAGGAACTGTTTTGTCTACACCAAAGAGTTTTAGAGTTAAGGGTAGTCCACCACTTATGTTCCTAGGTTGTACCAGAAAGGATTTCCTTTATGGTTAAATTGTATTCCTTTTCAGTTAAAGCATAAACTCTCTGAGCAAAAGCTCTAAGCTGAGTATAGTTATTCCAGGTCAAATGTATTCTGTTACCCTTCCAAAGATGATAGGTCTCCTGCCTCTCCAAATAAGCACATCTACAATCATCACTGAACCATGGTTTATTCTTCACTCAGTATCTTAGTACACGAGCAGGGATACACCTATCAATTATATTGACCAGATTTTCATTCAAAGGGACAACAGGATCAACACTACTATACTATCGTGACCAATGTCAGCCTAAAAGGTCACTCAAAATCCCCTTCCAGTTTGCTTGAGATTTCTTATAAAGATCACATAAGTAAGATACATCAGGGACAGGGTGATCAGTCTTCAATACTAATTAGATTAAAGCATAATCAGCTGTCCCAACCTTACTTATTATAACGCAGGGGTGTCGGTGTATACTGTACGAGGTCCAAACATTTACCAGATCTGTGAGTAGTTTCACTTATGATTTGCTCACAGCCCGATTCAGAGGCAGAGTCTATAGCTCTTAAGCCATGGCGATCGGTAGGAGAAACAGAATTTAACGACTACCTTTGGTGAGCATGGAAATCGCCTACAAAAACAATAAAGGCCTTTTTATTACCTTCTTGTATCTTAGCTATAATGATAAGAAGACAATTGAAGATAGAATCATCCATGTCTGGATTCCGGCAGATCGAACAGAAATATAAGTTGTTATGCCTACCACAAACTTTTATTACCTGAATCTCATGACATCCACATTCATGGCAGGACTTATGAGAAGCAGAGTACTCAGTTCTAATATACACTGCCATGCCCCGGTGTAGCGGTTTCAAATTAGCCCCTCCTAATCTTAACCCCCGGTAGTTTGAACCCGGTTTCAGGCTACGGGGGCCGGGGGGGGGGGGGTAACTTGAAACCGGTTTCAAGCTACCCCTGGGGGTAAATTGAAACCGGTTTCAAGCTACCCCCGGAGGTATTTTGAAACCGGTTTCAAGCTACACTCTGATTTCAAACTACCCCCTCCTTATTGGCTCTATCTCATTTATTGATATTAATTAATTGCTTTTGGTCACAATCAACACAAAATTATCAGGTTACGTGTATATACATGTACGCTTTCATCTACTGGTATAATTTATTGATGTTATGCCTTTATCCGTTTATTGTTTTGTTCTTCTTTGCGATTATTTTACAAGTACAGTGATGAAAGCACGCTCGATACGGCCATCATTTACGTGCTAATATTTTTCCAAAACGAACTCAAGACACATTCCGTGTGTAAATTTGCATGTTGTACAATACAAGGTCTATAGATAGACCTTAGTATAATACTAATGTGCACAAGTCAAGAGCTCCTTAATTCATCGGGATGACCACAAAGAGGACGATAGTTACAATGACAATTTCTCGTCTTCGGGCCGCAAATCAAACCCCCTTTGTTTTCTTATCTGATTATCTTGAACGTGGTAGTGAGCCACTGATCTCTGGTGTGTTGGGATGTATATAAATCCCGGTTAACCCGATCACAGCATCACTTCTCCAAAAAGTCGTCAGTATGGCTGCTGAACGGAAATCGGACAACCTCGATATCATTGACTAGGACTACGTAGTGAACGCCAAGTACCCTTAAGAGGCTTCGGAAAACGAAAAAGTCTATCTTAAAAGACTATACTCTGTTAAATTTACGAAGGCCGAGCTGTATCTAAAGACAAAAACACACGGTGCCATATTATCGACTTCGTAGCATACCTCCTCACTTCACTAAATTCTTGTAGTGATCTCCTTTGGGAATCGACCACCTATAACAAAAATATCTTCACTGAAGGCCACAGCCGAAATGTCTTTTTGTTTTCTTTTTGTCCTATTGTCTCTTACAATAGATATTTAATTATTTTTGTTGAGAGGTCAACATGCTCGCTATATTTACTTGTTATCAGTTTGTTTTTTATTATTTCTCTAATGATATAATACCCATTTGGCTTCTTGTTATTTTTGTATTTTATCTTTATATCCTTTCTTTATTTCTTGTTCCTTATTTGTTTCCCTTCTCAGTAGGGTTAAAGCTTGGCTAATAATAATAATAATAATAATAATAATAATAATAATAATAATAATAATAATAATAATAATAATAATAATAATAATAATACAGGAGAATGCAAACAACTTTATACATCTAAATTTTATTTTGAAATTAATCTGTGGACTTAGAACAGAACTTCCTTGCTGATACAGATGACAACGTAACAGTTTCCAAGAAGATTCCTCATCAGATGACTCTAGACTTATTACTGAAGAATCAATATATTTATCGATCACCTCGTCTTGCTTTGCATCGTCGCCCTGTAATTTTTCGGGGTGTTTTACGGTATTCGCCTATTTTTTTTTTCTTTTTGTCACCGAATGTACTGATTCTTTTAAAAGTAGGCCTACCCATAAATCTACCATTTTGATTTTTTTTTCGCTATATAGGTATTCATTTATGCCCAAATATGTTGTACTGGATTATATTGGCAATAGTATGGAGGAAGACGAATAACCTTGTGACCATTTTCAACTGCAATTTTAGCAATCACGTAAGCTTTTTACCAATATTCAGAGAGTATTCCTTGACCATTTCCAAAAGTTGGCATTTCAACATATTGTCGCTTTTTTGATGAACCAATATTTTATTTGTCCCTTGTTTGATGCTGTTGGGGGTTTATCTAATTTTACTCTGTGATAAGATTCGTTACCATTACAATTATGGAAGATGGGAATAAATTCGGTAGCAAATGCTTACAGAACCATTGTTCAAAATTATGTCACTGTTCATTTGACTGTGATAGTAGTTTTGCTTAAATAGATTGCTTCAGTTGTGCGAAAAATTGCTTTAGAAACATCAGTACTAGGACCTCCTTACTGATGTTCTAAAGCAGAATATTTCGAAACATTATAAACAATCTCTCGTGCTTAACAAGTATGTAGCTTACTGTTGCTCTGTATGGGGATGGATGATCTTCCATTCTGACTGACGAAACGTTTATGATGCTTTTTGTGTCTCTCCCTTGATTAGCTATAATCTTTGAGGCATCTCTGTTATTGTTTGTAATCTCTCTCTCTCTCTCTCTCTCTCTCTCTCTCTCTCTCTCTCTATCTCTCTCTCTCTCTCTTCCCTACTTTCGTCACAGGTGGTTCCTGCCAGTACCTGCCCGCAAGGGATATTTTCTGACGAAAGCCGATTAATGAATGTCCATCGCTGACCTGTAAAACTATATCGGAAAAGTGGCAATTTTGTGTCTCGTTTCATTATAGTACGACTGAATAATGTTTCAAAAGTATAACCATTAGAATTTGAGTTTTTATATAATTAAAGTTTAGCATTTAAAGTAATTGTATTCATTATAACCATCAAATGGCATCATTTTCTCTTTTATTTTCGAAACACAATGTCGGAAATATGGCAATGTGTGTTTTTTGTCTTTAAGTACATCTCAAACTTCGTAAATTTGAAAGGGTATAGCAACAAAGTACACATCTCGTTGTGGATTTTTGTCAATTTCGCCACGAATATTGCCGTGTGAAGCTCATGCACCTGAAGCACATGAATTTAATCTATTTGAGAGGATAAAAGAAAACAGTTCTCGACAATCACACGCGCACTACAATAATTCTCTACCTCGTCGGTATCACAAAACATTGAATGAGATTCTGTGGCTTCTAGCGTGTCATATAATTTAAAATTTTGTCTTGGATACGAAAATAAACTTATTCCACTACTGCGAAGTCAGCAATAAATGCATGATGCATATGTGCACTGTCATATAAATTATTTTCTATTCCGATGAGGGGGGTAACTTGAAAACAGGGGGTATATCATGATACCGGTTTCAAACTAACCCCCGGGTAATCTGAAACTGGTTTCAAGTTACCTTGAAACTGAGGGTAGCTTGAAACCTTTACACCGGGGCCTAGGGATGGCACCCCATTTCATTATTGGTTTCTTAAAACCAGTTATAAGGACCTCAGATGAGTGCCTCGTATTAGAAACCAAAATTTCTGAGCACAAAAGAATATCATACTGTCTAGACGCAACTACAAGGTCTTGAATATTCGCATGAAAACTACGAATATTGCAATTCTGTAGACGGCATTGGAAATCTAGGACGTACTGGTCCTGAATTTTGCCTGATGAGCCTAGACAGCATAAGATTTAATGTTAATAAAAAAAAGACATATCATATTTAATAACTAAATTAACAAGATTGATAACAAAAACAATATATACAGAAATATAAATAAAGTGATTGATCAAACCAGTAGAAGATGGAAGAAAAGTCGGAAAACTGGTCAACATGGAGGAGTCGATACACCATGCAAGGCTTAATACCCTCCAGGATAGCCACTTCAACTGAAGGGAGGGCAGTAAGGATGGTTTTGAAAAGGAAAATGAAAAGATATGGAAAACACAACCTCTTGATAAAACACTAGGCATCTATAGCACTTATATTAAGCCTGCCCAACACATCAAAAAAAAAAAAATGGAATATTGTTCCTGAGTGTACCCTCATGCAAGAGATCTCTATCCCAAGACGGAGGAAGACCCTAGTTCAGAGGCTATGGCACTACCCAAGACTAGAGGGCAATTGTTTGATTTTTGAGTGTTCTCCTAGAAGAGGTGCTTACCATAGCTAGAGAGTCTCTTCTACCCTTACCAAGAGGAAAGTAGCCACTGAACAATTACAGTACAGTAATTATCCCCTTGAGCGAAGGAGAATTGTTTGGTAATCTCACTGTTGTTAGGTGTATGAGGAAAGACGAGAACCTGTAAAGAATAGTCCAGACTATTCGGTGAATGTGTAGGCAAAGACAAAATGATCCGTAACCAGAGAGAGGGATCCAATGTATTACTGTCCGGCCAGTCAAAGGATCCAATAACTCTAGCAGTAATATCTCAGAGAGAGAGAGAGAGAGAGAGAGAGAGAGAGAGAGAGAGAGAGAGAGAGAGAGAGAGAGAGAGAGAGAGAGAGAGAGAGAGAGAGAAAGTAAATGGAGGGTCTTGGTTAGGTTTTTCGTCTTTCATTAACGTTAATGTCTGAATGTTGCGGAAAAGAGACTTAAAACTGTCCATAAAAATGGTGAAAGATACACATCGAAAAGAAACAAGAGTGAATGGGAAGTGAACAAGAGCTCCGGGAGGCCTAATACTCATATAAAAAGAAGGGAAATGAAGCTGATATGATGATGATAAGAAACGGAAAAAGATATTTAGGACAACGACGAACAACAATAACCTCAACGTCGAAAACATCCCCGTCCGCGACAGTTTAAAATATTGCTGTAATGACACAGTAATGATGCCATAAATAAAAATCCTCCTCTTATTGTTGAGATGCGGTAATTTGCTGCGCGCGCGCATGCTCGCAGCTTACATTGATTGTAAGTTCAGCCTTCTATTTTCCTTTTGGTCTGTGGCCTAAGGATGAAGGAGAACGAGAACGAAAGTGATTTGGGATGAGGAAATGGGAGAGAAATAGGAGGAAGCCTTCGGAAAAACCTCTTGAAATATGAATCCTTTCTCCCCCAAACGCTTTGGTGAACTTCTATGAGAGAGAGAGAGAGAGAGAGAGAGAGAGAGAGAGAGAGAGAGAGAGAGAGAGAGAGAGAGTACCTTATGAAATATTCTTTGGTGACATAAGCACATAAGATATTACGCAACTGTTTTCTCGTTCAAAGACATTCGAGAAAAAAAAAACATGTATTTTTTTTAAAAGGCTTTGTACCTGCTGGATGCCAGATCAAAAAGGGAAAAAATAATATCGTTGGCATGGATTTTAAATTAGCACACTTCATGAAGCAGTTCCTAGTTTCAATGAGTATGACATCGTTTTAAAAAATATATATTTTTTACCGATTGTAAAGTTTTTAGAAGACAACGATATTCATATTTTGGTCGGATTCTGAGTTTCTCTGTGTATAAAATTTCAACATTCTTAAGAAGTATAATTTTTTGGGGGTAAAATTAATATTTCCATATATCATAGTTTTTTATCTATTAATTTATTTCTTTATCTCTGATACTTAATTTATGATCAATTTTATTAATTAGATTTAATATATCATTAGATTTTATTTATTTTGTTTATCCCTCCCGAATTTATTGGGCTGGTAAACCATCTCCTTTTGATAATAGTAAAGTACAAGGATATAGTATGTTTGAAATATGGGTTTACAGACATTGACACTCCACTACGCACTTCTTTCCGAAGTTGAAGAGCTTGGTCTTAGCATGGGTTAGTATGATAAGTATTACGAACTTTACGTACAATCAAGAGGACCTTCTGGTTGAAGAATTATTTAGTTTAATGTAATAACAAACCTATGTGACTTATTAGACAAATGTTTTATTTTTTGGGTTTTACACATGATAGCTAGCTTGTTTTCGTACATTCCTTAGTCTAGTTCAACCTCACCATCCTAAACTTATTATTATTATTATTATTATTATTATTATTATTATTATTATTATTATTATTATTATTATTATTATTATTATTATTATTATTATTATTATTATTATTATTATTATTATTATTTCCTAACCTACAACCCTAGCTAGAAAAGTAGAATGCTATGAGACCAAGGGCTCCAACAGAGAAAATTAACCCACTGAAGAAATAAGTAAATAAATTTTGAGAAGTAATGAATAATGAATATAAAATATCTTAGGATCAGTAACAACGTTAGATTAGATCTGTTATATATCAACTATGAGGAGAGACTTACGTCAGCCTGTTCAACATTAAAACATTCGATGCAAGTATAACCTTCTGAAGTTCCTACTATATATATATATATATATATATATATATATATATATATATATATATATATATATATATATACACTCCTCACAGTTTGATAGGGATCATGATACTTTTTTAGATATATTACAATTATATATTGTTGCTGCCGTTGATACCCAATAAACTGTTAAATAACATACAGTCAGTGACAAATGGATTTCGTGGCATTAGATGAGCATTCAAGCTCACTTTTCATATTTCACATAAACATTACTTTCAATTCAGGCATGTATTAATTGTTGGTGAAGTTTTAAAGCTTTCATTACCCATGTAATTACAATTTGGACTAACAGTGCCTTAGACGTAATTTGATATCTGAGCACTTAGGTAGATGCATTTTAATGCGGGAATTTGGGTCATCCTAACAATACGTTGCCAATGCACTTAACGTTAGCCAAAGCTTTGTTAATATAGTGTGGAATCGGCATCTAACTTTTGGTATGGCAGCAAACCGTCATGCTGTTGGTCGTCAGAGATCGACTACACAATGACAAGATCGTTTAGTCACCGTTCAGGCACAACTTCATCCTATTTGGAGAGATACCTCCTTGGGAAATGACCTCTGGTGTGAATATATTCATCCAGATGATACGGAATCTTCTCCCTACGACCTGCCTCTCCACGAGGTCATGTGTTCAGTTCACACAGGCGGGAAAGTTTGAATTGGGGACATGATCATCTCACTTGGACACAACGATTGGGCTCCAGTACTGTTCACTGATGAGTCCCAATATTGTCTGAACTTCACTGACAGAAACAATGGGTGTGGTGGAAAGAACATGAACGGTTTAATGAGACCAACATCAATGGGCACGACCAATATGGGGGAGGATCAATTATGGTCTGAGGAGGGATCAGCAGAAACAGAAGGACGGATCTTCATGATATGGGTAGAGGCCCCATGACAGGTGTTTGCTATAGGGATAACATCCTCGATGTGTACGTGAGACCATATGCTTGTGCCGTAGATCCTGACTTCATTTTGATACATGATAACTCGTGTGTGTGTGTATATATATATATATATATATATATATATATATATATATATATATATATATATAGTATCCGTGTATATGTATATATCCTTATATCTATCTATATTTGTTTAGATAGGTATACATATTATGCATATAAGGAAGTCGAGATGGATCTTCAGTACCCAAAATATGCTATGATATCGACTTTGGTATTCCCACAGGGTATACCACTTTTAATCATTGTTACTAAGTAAAGATAGATATTTTGAATTGGGAGTAGGCAAAGTTAAGATAACAATTCTGAAAGTGAAAACGCGTAGTAGTCCCTCTTTTTCTTTTCGGTATGTAGTGATATCCTTCGATTTTAATGTATTTCCACCAGAATACAATGTTACGCTAACGACTATGTTTCCATATACAAACAACTGTAGCTTGGAAATTCCATCCTCTTCATGTACAGTTGGCTTCATTAATTCCGGGATACCTTTGTATAGATAAATATTATTATTTACATAACTTTTGTAAAATTATTAAAACTACTTATCACTTGTCTATAAGCTCAACAACTTTATTTTGCTGGCAGCGTTGTCAACTGTTTCTCTTTTGCTAAACAGCGTTGCCTGCTACAATGTACATCTGGCAGACGTCTCCTTAGCTTTCCACGAAGTGTACCGGAATTAATGAAGCCAACTGTACATCATGAAAATTCCTCATTTCCAAAGCCATATTTGAATGTACAGGAATTTGTGACAAGTCAGCAACGAATAATTGACTAAAAAATATAGTTAACCTATAAGGAAACTTGTTATTGTTTTCTTCCGTATTTTATATACCTACTGCTTAGATAACTAGATATTATATTAAAATTGAAATGTCATTGTACTAATAGTAGCGTCATCTGTGAAGAATTGTGCCTAGTACAGATTCATGAATTCAAGCTGTAATGAAAAAAATAAACTATTTCAATTTTGCAATGTATACATCAGATAGTCGCTTTTGTAAATACCTAATAAGATGTGGTTTCTATTTCAAGTTAGTGTGTTCTATATATTTAAAGGCTAAAGATTAACTCTGTGAGTTGGTGAATAATAGATTTTAATTCTTGGTGAATGTTCTGGAAGAAGCCAGTAAAGCTTCGACTGGGACAGAGAGAAGGAGGTTTAAATTTTAGATATGTATTATATGTAATGTTTCCGTATTAGTACGGCTCCTTGGTCATTTGAGGTGCCACAATTAGGTGCCTTACTTCTAAGGGGGGACTAATATAACCGACCCTCAAAGTATTTCCTGTGCACGCTTAATATACTCGCTCAAATGTTCAAGTACATAATTTTGAATATTTATTGGCCAATGGTATGAATTCGATCATACTATTTTCAGTTCCCAAATATATAAGCATATTTTTATTTCTTTTCAAAAGCTCGCTGTGTAATTTCACAAATATTTCTATTTTATTCCAGCCGGTTTTAATCAGTACAATATCAATGGTAATGATAATACTGAAGTTTACTCTTTCCTCGCCGAGGGCTGCTGGCACTTATGATTGGGCAGCGAACGTGACAGAATTATTCAAATTAAGTGATGATATACTGAATTTCTGTTTTGAGCTTACAGCCGGGTGGGAAAATAGAACGCCACTTGCATTTACTCTCACAGAAGTTATATGAAATATTTATGTTCCAGTAAAATATAAAGATGAATTAATTGCAAAGTTATTCTCTCTCTCTCTCTCTCTCTCTCTCTCTCTCTCTCTCTCTCTCTCTCTCTCTCTCTCTCTCTCTCTCTCTCTCATGGTGGAATTCTAATGTAAATCGACTCTCAATGGTAATTGGGTAGAAATTTGTAAAAAAAAAAAAAAATAATAATCTTACTTAATTTGCAATTTCCTTATACTTCAAATCTTTCCAAAAACTCAAAAATAATATTTTAGGACAAATTCTATAGAATTTACTCCCCAGTTCAACAGCGAATGATTGATCATGCAGTTTGCATGTCATTCAGTTGGACACCGGCGCAGGTCATTTCATCGATATCTAACCATTCGCAAAGTCTTTATGTGCGATTGTTTTTTGGAAATTATTTCCTTACCTATTGTTTATTGTATATTCTTTAACTTAGTTTTTAACGTTCTGTTCCGAATCAATAATATATATATATATATATATATATATATATACATATATATATATATATATAGACATAGATGTAGATATACATATATACATATATTATATATATTTATATATATATGTGTGTATATACAAATATATATATATATATATATATATATATATATATATATATATATATATATATATATATATATATATATAATTCCAGGGTCGTTCGTCTTACCTTGGGTACCTTAGCTGAGAAATATCTTCATTCGCTTTGGATTATGATTTTGATTTTAAATTTCCCCGTCCATTTCAGTGGACACAAAAGGACAGTTTTGTTCTTATAGCCAAAGGGTATTCAGATCTCAACACAGTGAAATGCAGCTGAAACATTGGAATTATTGGAGAAGTTAAATCTATATCAGCTATGAACACGACATGCAAATCTTTTCTCCTTGAGCTGGATTCTCTTAAACCGGTTTTTCATTCTTGGGAGAAGGCTACTATCTTTGTATAAAATACGATTTATGAATGTATTTTTACGATTTACGATATATCATGATTTAGTGTTATTTTGCCAGGAGGAAAGCCTGATGGGAAGCAAAAAGGCGGTTGAGACTTAGTCTTAGGGTAAGCTAAGAAAACAGCGGTTTAAGGGGGAGTCATGGGGGCCGCAGGCCCCCCTGATGTGTAGGTACGGAAGGAATCAGCTCCTAGATCAGGTTAGGTAGGGAACCCTGAGTTAGGTAGTGTTTTTGTGGTTTCCTTTCTAAAATGTGGTTTTCAGTCATTACTTTTGGAATTTTAAATCGTAAAAAATTTAAAGATTATTGATTTCCCAATATTTGCGTCAGAACAGTTCAAATCACCGATAGAGATACCTGAATTACTTCTTAATATATTTATTAGGAATACTGTGCCATAGTAAATATTTACCCACTACAATGGCCACCTGTTTTTACATAGGGCTGTTAATATCTCATTGATTCAATTAAAGATTGCTTTATTGTTTGGAATATCATTGCTTCCACTTGCAAGAATTTAACTGGTGCGTTGAGATGTCTTATAGCCTCGGCCTTATGACTTTGCACAGGTATTTTTTTATTTGCGCATTAATAGGTTTCTACATTGATATTAATTCTATATATAACGAATTTTAATTTCATCTTATACCTTTGTTTTCCTTGTTCAGTGGTATTATATGTTGAAGCTTTAAAGAATTAATTTTTTTTTTCAGTGACTGTTATTTGAAGTTTCTGTCAAAGAATCGTTAGGATATTATGGATTATGGTTTTTTTTTTTTTTAACGGCAGCACTTTTATCAAAATTTATAACCCTGGTTACTACGAACAGCTATCATAGTTGGTCATCAGACCTGCAGTGTATTTATTTTTGCGAAAGGGTGAATTGCTCCGTGGGATCGATCTTGGGCCTTTCGTTAATAAAGTAGGTTGACAGACACTAAGCCTTCCAATATATATATATACATACATACATACATACATATATATATATATATATATATATATATATATATATGTGTGTGTGTGTGTGTGTGTGTGTGTGTGTGTGTGTGTGTAATGTAAGTCTCTGGTGCTGCGGATGTACATATTGAGGTGGTGTAATTTCATTCCCAAATACTAATAGCCATTTTTGCAAGTGATGGAAGAAGGATTCAACAAAATTTAATTCAATTAGACGAACTGAAGACTAGATAATTGGCTACATCACTCCATTTTCTCCATGTATATGATTGGATATCTGATGCCCAGGCCATCGCCATAGTATGTATCCAGAGCAAACATCATCTCCCATCAAGATTTTTCCCCTATCTTTCTCTCTAGTTATTTTTTTTTTAACCAATCATACATTTATACGTCATTCATTTTGTGTAACTGAATTGATGGTGGACCGAAGAGG
>NC_090726.1:63956744-63964244 GCF_036898095.1 Palaemon carinicauda | reverse complement strand
ATAATAATAATAATAATAATAATAATAATAACAATAATAATAATAATAATGATTATTGGAGATCATAGTTCCTAAATCTTTAGATAATTCCGCTCTATTAATCGTTTCTCCTTCCAGTGATATTTCATCTTCCATTGCATATTCTGTGCATAGTTGATGTATACTGGTAAGCAAGATTTGCAAGTCCTGTGGTGTTCTTCTAATAAGGATAACTTCATCAGCATACTCTAGATCAGCTAATTTCCTATTACCATACCAGTCAAATCCTTCTTCACCATCCCCAACTGTTCTATTCGTTACAAAATCCATGAGAAGGATAAACAGCATAGGTGCCAATACATTTCTTTGGAGTACTGCACTGTTCACTGGAAATTCATTTGATAGAATTCCACTAACATTAATTTGCACTTGCTATGCTCATGAACAGACTTAATCAAATTTACATAAGTAAGAGGAACTCCACAATAACGCAGAACTCTCCACCGAATTGGCCGGTGCACACTGTTAAAGGCCTTTTCATAGTCCACAAATGCCATCAGAAGTGGATTTTTATATTCTACATATTGCTGTACCACATGGGTTAAAATGAAAATTTGGTCAGTACAACTTCTACCTTTTCTACATCCTGCTTTTCATCTCTCAGCTTTTCATAAATCTTTCTCTCTGGTCTTTAGAATGAGCATATTACGTATTTTCATGACAACTGACGTAAGTGGGATACCTTTGTAATTATTGCAGTCAGTCAGATTTTTTTTTTCTTTTTCCCATTCATCAGGTTTTTTCGTCATGCCACATTCTACAAAATAATCTTGAGTATTGTGGGAGTCACCTCATTTTCGGGTAATATCATCTCAGCAGTTATCCCATCGTATCTAGGGGCTCTCCATCTCTGAGTTTTTTAATTATAGCTTCGACTTTAAACACACTGAATTCATTCATGGGCACATCAAGGTCTTCCTCAGCTTCAAGTATATCGATTAAATTATTCGTTCATATCTCCTATTCATGACCTCACTAAAGTTTTCCATCCAACGTTGCCTTTCTTCATCTTTCTGTTGTTATAAAAGATCCATCTGTCCTTTTGATGTCTTTCTTCTTCTGTGCCCCCATAGAGATTTCATTATTAATTCTATAAACAACTTTGGCATCATAGCTGTACCAACTGTGTTTCACACAATTGTACATAATTCCTTTTGTATATATTATGCTTGTATCTTTGCTCCTCCCTCGCACTAAAACGAACATGAAAATTCCTGTCTGCTTTTTCCTCTGTGATATTGTCTGTCTTGTGAACTTGTCATGTCCTGTTGCCTTGATGTTTTGTATATAAGGAGAGTGTTCCACAACAATATAATTCAGTCGTTTCCAATCTGCCTTTGAGTTCACAACTCCTCTCTCGGCCCGTCACATTGGTGACCCCGGAAGTCGACTCGCTCCCACTGCCTTCCACCCCCACCTCCCTTGCCCCTCCATCGTTGGTAATATGACGGAGGCGGACTCTACCCCAGCAGTTGGCACTGCGGCCGCTCCATTGAAACTTTCACCGTTCGCTAGCGGAGAAGCGTTCACTTGGTTTCAACGCGCTGAAGTCCACTTTCGTATCAGGGGCGTGACTCGCTCAACCACCAAAGCGGATTATGTTCTTGCGGCGATACCCGAGGACACCTTCCCAGAAATATCCGACTGGCTTTGTGAACAAGGAGACACCCCAATAGCGTATGACGACCTCAAATCATACCTTCTGCAGCAGTACTCGCCGTCGCCAGCCGCCCGTATAGCAAAGCTTTTTCAGCTCTCGCAACAACCGTTGGGGGACCAAAGGGCTTCGCTTGCCCTCAGGGAAATGACCAGTATCGCTCGCCTTCCACCTGCCGCAGACGGCTCTCCTCGTGAGGTGAACCTACTCCGTGCCCTTTGGATACGCTGTTTACCTGAACCTGTGCGCGCTGCCATACCCGATGTCGATAGTTTACCCATAAAGGACTTGATGACCAAAGCCGACGCCCTTATGGACAGCCACTTCAAGACCTCCATCAACGCCTCCACCCCTGACGACGAGGATGCCTATTCAACGTCAACCGAAGCTGACATGAATGCCGTAGGACATACACGCCTACCCCGTAACGTGCCGAAGCGGCGACAAAGCCGCCCACCACCCACCAATCGCTCGCGCCCCAACGAACGACTTCTACAGCCACTTACTACCTCCCATCCGCCGCAGTTTTGCTACTACCACTTCAGATTCGGGGCAACCGCGAAGAAATGTGCCAAAGATTGTCAGTGGCCAAAAAACGTGTAAGTAGGCCATCGCTTGTGGCGGTGGCCTCCCATGTTTCTAATCTTTTCTTTTTACAGGATGCAGGAACGGGCGTGCGATTTTTGGTAGACACGGGTGCTTGTCGTTCTCTTTTGCCAAGGAAACTCTTCAAGGCACAACGTAGTCTGTCTACATCTGCCGATGTCCGCTTGGTAGCTGCCAACGGATCTGCGATACCCACCTACGGTTAGGAGAGCCTCACATTATCGTTCGGAAACGGTAAATTCAATTGGAAGTTTCTCGTTGCTGACGTCACAATGCCAATCCTCGGTGCGGATTTCCTCTCTCATTTCCACCTTCTGGTCGATGTCGCCCACCGACGATTGGTCAACGCAGACTCGTACTTGTCGACACCTCTTCAACCCGCCCCCTCTAACCTCGCTCTCCACATCAGCGCACCCACGGATGCTTACGCCCACCTCCTCACGTCGTACCCGGAAGTTTTCCGTCCAGAACTTCGCCAAACGCCCACGGTTCCTGCCAAGCACGGTATTTATCACCATATCAAGACGACGGGACCCCCAGTCTTCGCAAAATTCAGACGTCTGGCACCGGAACGATTGGCAGCCGCCAAACAGACGTTCGCCGAAATGGAGAAAATGGGCCTTTGCCAAAAGGCCTCCAGCCCATGGTCGTCACCCTTACACATCGTTCTGAAGAAAGACGGCTCCCTCCGTCCGTGCGGGGATTACAGGCGCCTGAACATGCAAACACAACCGGATCACTACCCCCTCCCAAACATTGCCGATGTAACCTCCTACCGGCACAAAGCAAAGGTTTTCTCTACGCTCGACCTCCTGAAGGGGTATTATCAGGTGCCTATGAACCCAGAAGACATCCCCAAGACCGCCATCACCACTCCGTTTGGCACATACACCTTCAATTACTCCTGTTTTGGCCTTCGTAATGCTGGGGCAACGTTTCAACGTCTCATGGATGGCATCTTAGGGGACTTCCCTTTCTGTGTATGTTATGTGGACGACATACTTGTGTTCTCCTCCTCAAAAGAGGAACACCTCCGTCACCTGCGCATCGTGCTCGACCGCCTGCAACAAAACGGCCTTGTAGTCCGGTACGACAAGTGTACCTTTGGCGCCAACGAAGTGTCGTTCTTAGGGCACCGTATCACTCCTGAAGGAGTCCATCCCCTCCCTGAGAAGGTAGGAGCCGTTCAGAATTTCCCCACGCCCTCGACCGTCAAAGCTCTGCAGGAATTCTTGGGCATGATCAACTATTATCACCGTTTTCTGCCAGCCATTGCCGCCACTCTTGCTCCCCTCTACTCCTCCCTCAAGGGCAAGCCAAAGGACTTGAAGTGGGGTCCCCTTCAAGAAGCGGCCTTCTGCAATGCAAAGAAGGCCCTATCAACTGCTGCGGCTCTCACTTTTCCTATCCCACACGCCCCTCTCCTTCTCTCCACCGATGCCAGCGACGTCGCTATTGGTGCAGTACTCGAGCAGGTGGTCAAAGGCTCGCCCCGCCCATTGGCCTTCTTCAGCAGAAAACTGTCCAAGGCAGAATCGGGTTATTCTACCTTCGATCGAGAATTGCTGGCGGTGCACTTGGCTGTCCGTCACTTTCGCCATTTCTTAGAAGGTACGCCCTTCGTCATTTGCACAGACCACATGCCTCTGGTGCACGCCTTCACTCGACAGTCTGACGCCTGGTCCGCCCGTCAACGCCGACATCTCTCCGCCGTGGCTGAATACAATTGCACCCTCCAATACGTCCCTGGGAAAATGAATCCCGTTGCCGAAGCCCTGTCAAGAAACACGTTGGCTGCCGTTCAACTGGGATTGGATTACAACGCCCTGGCTAAAGCCCAACGACAGGATCCAGAGTATCAAGCTTGTAGGAAATCCAGCACGTCCCTCCGTTGGGAGGATTTTCCCCTCGAAAACTCCAACACCACCCTCCTCTGTGACGTCAGTACTGGTAGACCGCGACCTTTGATTCCTGCTCCCATGCGCCGACAGGTGTTTGATTTCATCCACGGCCTTTCACATCCCTCATGCCGTTCTACTGCACAGCTGCTGAAGGCAAAGTTCATTTGGCACGGCATTTCTAAGGATGCTAAGGATTGGGTCCGTGCCTGTACTTCTTGCCAAACTTCCAAAGTACATCGACACACGGATTCAGGAGTGGGCACCTTTCCTCAACCTCAGCGTCGTTTCGCACACTTTCACGTCGACGTTGTAGGCCCCCTACCCACATCACAAGGACATCGTTACCTGTTTACTGTTATCGACCGCTCCACTCGTTGGCCTGAAGCCATTCCCATGGAAACTGCAACGTCCGCCTCATGTACATCTGCCTTACTCTCTGGATGGATTTCAAGATTCGGTATCCCTGAGCATATTACTTCTGACAGGGGAACCACTTTCACCTCTCAATTATGGACGTCATTAGCGAATCTCCTGGGCATCACCCTACATCATACAACGGCCTACAATCCCGCTGCCAATGGAATGGTTGAACGTTTTCATCGCACCCTCAAAGCAGCTTTGATGTCCCGCTGCAAGGATTGCAACTGGTTTACTCAGCTTCCCTGGGTCCTCCTTGGACTAAGGACCACTCCTAAAGATGCCCTCGACGTCTCGGCAGCCGAAATGGTGTATGGCGACCCGTTGGTCGTCCCTGCCGAGTTTTTTCCTTCTACAACCTCCTCCGACGATCTCCAGCACATACGTCACGTCGTGGGAAAATTTACTCCGTGCCGCCAGACTTACAAGCCCCCAGCGAAGCATCACATACCAACGGACTTGCACTCTGCAACGCACGTCTTCCTGCGCAACGACACCAGCAAGCCACCGTTAACGCCCCCTTACACGGGACCTTTCCTTGTGATCCGACGCAGTCCGAAAGCATTCCTCCTAAACAGTCAGGGCAAAGAAGACTGGGTCTCCATTGATCGTCTAAAACCTGCTTATCTTCTGCCAGATGACCCGCCTACAGTTCGCCTCTCTAGATCAGGGCGCCCTATTTAACATGTACAGTATGTCATTTTTAGGGGGGGGGAGCCACGTACCAACCGTGTTTCACACAATTGTACATAATTCCTTTTGTATATATTATGCTTGTATCTTCGCTCTTCCCTCGCACTAAAACGAACATGAACATTCTTGTCTGGTTTTTCCTCTGTGATATTGTCTGTCTTGTGAACTTGTCATGTCCTGTTGCCTTGAGGTTTTGTATATAAGGAGAGTGTTCCACAACAATATAACTCAGTCGTTTCCAATCTGCCTTTGAGTTCACAACTCCTCTCTCGGCCCGTCACATAGCCAATCCCTGAATTCTCATATGCTTTCTTGTTTAAATATTCTTTCCAGTCCTTCCTGGCTTTTCTTTTGACTTCACTATCAATACTGTAATACTTGGCATGCTTTACCTTATAATTTTCATTACACCCTCGAAGCCTATCAACAATCAATTTCTATCTTTTTCTCCTATTTATAGTATCTCACGTATATATATATATATATATATATATATATATATATATATATATATATATATATATATATATATATATGTATATATATATACATATACACCTCTTACTATCGGATCAGCTCCGCCTTGGGAGCAGATACCCAAGGGGGAATCAACTTTTTGATAATGGCTTCTGGTCGGCCAGGAAATCGAACCTGAGCCCAAGGAACTGAGGTTCCAGTGACGTACAATTCAGCCATATATATATATATATATATATATATATATATATATATATATATATATATATATATATATATATATATATATATGTATGTATATATATAATATAGTGTACTTGCTCCCGTGGAAAATGAAGTCTAGATATATAGATAGATATGCATACACACGCACACATCGATTCAACCCCTCCCACCTCCTTCCCCTTTCCTAACCACAGTACAACCCGGCAGTTTCGTCTATTAGTGGGAGATTGTGGTTTCCGAGTGTACTACCTCTCGGTGCACCCCCTCTCACAAGGGTATAACTACTCTCATCTCTTGCCTCCTTACCTGAGTTACGGGAGAGACAGAGTAGTCTTACGTCGGGCAGTGCCGTTGAGGGTGACGGGAAAAATATATACCAATAAATAGCCACGAAGACAAAACGTGGTGAAAGGGTTCTGTAATGCCATGATCAGAAAAGCTGTCCTTGTCAAGGCGACCCATACTATGTGTGTTTGCTGTGAGCGATCAGACTAAAGTCTCCTACCATCACCAATCCGCAGTAGTCAGCGGGGTGATGGAATGGTCAAACCCCATAGATATTCATTTATATGTATGGAGCCATGTTATAATTGTTACATTTTGAATATGGTTTATTGTATATTAGATTATTGATATGTTTAGGGCTTATTTTAATTAATTTAATTATTATTATTATTATTATTATTATTATTATTATTATTACTTGCTAAGCTACATTCCTAGTTGTTAAAGCAGGCTGCTATAAGCCTAGGGGCTCCAACAGGGAAATAGCCAAATGAGAGAAGGAAACAAGGAAAAATATATTTTAAGAATAGTAACACTATCAGAATAAATATTTCCTATATAAACTGTAAAAAATATAACAAAAGAAGAGGAAGCGAAATAAGATAGAATAGTATGCCCTAGTGTACCCTCAAGCAAGAGAAATCTACCCCAAGATAGTGAAAGACTATGGCACAGAGGCTATGGCACTATCCAAGACTAGAGATCAATGGTTTGATTTCGGAGTGTCCATCTCCTAGAAGAGCTGCTTACCAAAGCTAAAGAGTCTCTTCTACCCCTACCAAGAGGAAAGTGGCCACAGAACAATTACAATGCAGTAGTTAACACCTCGAGAGAAAAAGAATTTTGTTTGGTAACCTCAGTGTTGTCAGGTGTATGAGGGCAGAGAAGAATGTGTAAAGAATATGCCAGACTATTTGGTGTATGTGTAGGCAAAGGGAAAATGAACCGTATCCAGAGAGAGCGATCCAATGTTAGACTGTGTGGCCAGTGAAAGGACTCCAAAACACGGGTGGCTGGTGCCCTGGCCAAGCTACTACTGCTATTTTTAAACTCGACCCATTCATTCAGATTTTTCCCAAAAATCATGAGATGAATGAACAGATTATTTCCGTTAATTCACTAATCTCTACCTAAACATCATTGATCCATTTCTATATATTAATTAAAGGTAGGTAATGATGCAACACGATACATTGATCA
>NC_090726.1:63929244-63954244 GCF_036898095.1 Palaemon carinicauda | reverse complement strand
AATTGTGTATTAGGCTATGTGGGAATGTTTTGCGGTAATCACGAAGCTGTAGTCACGTACTCAAGTTTCAAAAGGCATCAAACTGACATCTTTAAGCGAACTTTCAACGTTTATTTCTCAGCTTCTGAATAATAAGTTATAGACATGTTTGACCTGACATTTTGAAGATATGACTATAAACTAGTTAATCAATACGCTTGCGTAAAAAAAGAGTGATATTTTACCCAAAAAACGATAAATCGGTTGGAACTTTTGACCGGGGAAACGTCTGTCTATATCCGAACATAACAATAAAAACGTTTACCCGATTGAGCGGTTTAAAGAATTGATATAAAAATTTTAACCGGGTGTCGCCGGTCGCTTGCTTTTGACATTACCCATAGTCATAAAACAAAAAAATTCTGGGTAACGTACCTACAACTATAACGTTAAATAATAAAATAGCATACACGCCAACCTTTGATCACAGCGCTGGCAAGCGCGACCGGGGAACAAGCAAAAATGCTGCCAGTGCTGTGATCAAAGGTTGGCGTGTATGCTATTTTATTATTTAACGTTATAGTTGTAGGTACGTTACCCAGACTTTTTTTGTTTTATGACTATGGGTAATGTCAAAAGCAAGCGACCGGCGACACCCGGTTAAAATTTTTATATCAATTCTTTAAACCGCTCAATTGGGTAAACGTTTTGTTGTCAAGTTATGTTCGGATATAGACAAACGTTTCCCCGGTCAAAATTTCCAACTGATTTATCGGTTTTTGGGTAAAATATATATATATATATATATATATATATATATATATATATATATATATATATATATATATATATATATATACATATATATATATATATATATATATATATACATATGTATATATATACTGTATATATATATATGTGTATATATATATATATATATATATATATATATATATATATATATATATATATATATATGTGTGTGTGTGTGTGTGTGTTTGTGTGTGTGTCTATGTTTGTGTTTGTTTCTTTGATAAATTATTATTGAAGGCAATTGTGTTAGAGGCGTCAGGGTATTTCCTAGCCTAGAGGAACCCTCGTGTTTATGTAGTTTCTTTAGATTCATTGGCAAGACCCTTTGACGAAAGAAACTGCAATTTCTGGATTTGATTCATTCTGTCAAAACAGCGGTTTCGTCAAAAGTGAGTTTATCAAGTAACTACAGTACTGATTTACGTTGATTCTGTAAAGTCATTCATATTTAAGCGTTCAGATAAGATTACGATCGATCAATTTACGAATGATATTTTAAAGGGAACAAGAAAAAAAAAATCAAAATTTATACCGTTCTTTTAATACCATAGGCCTATAGATAGAGGAAAGGTAAAAGTAGTTAGGATATGCTTAAACATATCCACACACTGACAAACATACACATGCACACATACATATGAAGAATTCACATACAAACCACCCGCACACATCCATCAATGCCAGTCTGCTGTCATGGTCTACCGCACGTGTTTTATACACGCCCGCACATTGTAACTGTTATGAGTTTTTATCTTATCACTCGATCTTCCCTGTATTTCTTCCTTTTGAGAAACACATTAGGTCTGTGTCTTCTCCAGTTTCACAAAAAATTTGCTTATTGAGAAAGTATTTCAAGATTTTTGGTGATCAATCTATTCTGCAGAAGTGTTTTAATTCTTTCATTTTACCTTGTTTCGAGTATTGTTCTCCTTTCTGGTCTTCGGCTGCTGATTCTCATCTTAATTTGGTGGACAGGAACTAACGGTCTAAATATTAATCTCTAGTACCGTTGTTCTATTACTTCATCATGCATAAAATTTTTCCTGATTTTGACCATCCTTTACATTCAGATCTTCCAGGACAGTTCCATCCTGTTCGTAATACTAGGTATGCATTTAATTCTAATAGTCAGGCCTCCTCCATCATGAGGCTCAATACTACACAGTACTCTAGAAATTTCATTCCAGCTTTGACCAAGATGTGGAGTGATCTTCCTAATCGGGTGGTTGAATCAGTGGAACTTCAAAAGGTTAAACTCGCAGCAAATGTTTGTATGTTGAACAGGCTCACATAATTCCTTTTATAGTTTATAAATCAAATATCTTTTTTTATGTTCTTAATGTTTTTAAAATATTTTATTTTAATTTTCATTACCTCTTATATTGTTTATTTATTTCCTTATTTTCTTTCCTCACCGGGCTATTTTTCCCTATTGGAGCCCTTGGGCTTATAGCATCTTTCTCTTCCAAGTAGGGTTGTAGCTTAGCTAGTAATAATAATAATAATAATAATAATAATAATAATAATAATAATAATAATAATAATAATAATTGTATTATTATGCTAGTTCATACTTTTTCATGTTTGAGTTTCTGTGACGTTCTTCCTCGCAAGTAGCTGTATATAAATTCAATGATTGTTTAAAAAAGTTTAGTTGCATTCATCTCTCCTCTCAGTCTCAGTTATCAACTAACTGGCGCCTCCGCACAATGGTCAAGCGGGTTCCAGCATCCAGCTCAGTTGCTTGGCCCTAGCGAGGAAGTGACTGCCTTTTAGAAGGTTGTAGCACCTCAAATGTCGAAAAACAATTTGTTTCATTTTGTCTCATACTTGTGTGCAGTTGTCTTGAGCTTTATGGAAGAATTCAATTTGATTCCTGTTGAATGTTAAGACTCTAAGCCAGGAATTTTATGACGGTCGACATCAGGTATGTATGCATACATATATATATATATATATATATATATATATATATATATATATATATATATATATATATATATATATATACACACAGTATATATGTATATGTATGTATATACATACAAGTATACATATTTATATGCACACACACATATATATATATACACATACATACATACATACACACATATGGTTTCATTTCTAATCCTGTCCTGCCGTTTAATTCCCAATATCCCTCTGAGGGCTTTGTTTACAAAACTAATAAATCTATTTGAGATTTTTTCATTGTCATGACATGACCATATAATAACAACTATCTCACTAAACTGATATATAGTCTGATTTTTATATGTAATTTCAGGCGATTTAATTTCCAAATATTACTTAATCAAGCCATTGTCTGATTTTCTAATGACCGTGTATTGGAGATCATAGTTCCTAAATACTTAAATGATTCTACCTCAGTAATCCTTTCGCCATCCAATTATATTTCATCTTCCATTTCATACTTCGTTCTCATCATCCCTGTCTTTCTTTTATTTATCTTGAGCCCAACCTAGTGTGTTATTTCATGCATTCTGGTAAGAAAGCATTGCAACTCCTGTGGTGTTCTGCTCACAAGGACAGCATCATCCACATACTCCATGTCTGCCAAATTCCTATCACCAATCCTGTTCAATCCTTCTCCACCATCTCTGACATGTATATATATATATATATATATATATATATATATATATATATACATATATATATATATATATATATATATATATATATATATATATATATATATATATATATATATATATATATAATTCATACAACAACAACAGCAACGACAAATGCAGATGTTTCTAGTAAACTACCGGACAAAGGCCATATAGATAACAATTCATGTCTGGGGTTTGGCCAGCTTTCATCGCCACGTTGGCCACTGCGGATTGGTGATGGTGGTAGACTGTTGTCTGATCACTCACAGCAAGCCAAAATAGTACGGGTGGCCCCGACTAGTTCATCTTTTCTGATCATTTCGATAGACAAATCCTTTTATTATTATTATTATTATTATTATTATTATTTTTATTATTATTATTATTATTATTATTATTATTATTATTATTATTAAGAAGAGAAATAAGATAGAATAGTGTGCCTGAGTGTACTCTCAAGCAAGAGAACTCTACTCCAAGACAGCAGAAGACCATGGTACAGAGATATGGCACTATGCAAGACTAGAGAACAAGGGTTTGATTTTGGAGTGTCCTTCTCCTAGAAGAGCTGATAACCTTAGCTAAAGAGTCTAAGTAGGCACTGGAAAGTAGCCACTGAACAATTATAGTGTAATAGTTAACCCCTTCAGCAAAAATATTGTTTGGTAATCCCAGTGTTGTTGGGTGTATGAGGACAAAGGAGAATGTGGGAAGAATAGACCATATTATTCGGTGTATGTTTAGGCTAAGGAAAAATGAGCCGTAACCAGAAAGAGGGATCATATTTTATAACGTTTGGACACTCAAAGGACCCAATAAATCTCACCACGTTAAGGTATCCTCAGTCATGTGTATATAAATTATATATATATATATATATATATATATATATATGAATATATGTTTATATATGTATACATTTATACATACATGAGTATATGGGTGTGTTTATACTTACGTACGGTTCACACGTTTTTGCTATTACCAGTTCATGTTTATTTCTTTACAAGGGATGTTTCCCGTAGTTTTCGGGATTTTCCCTCCATTGTAGTCACTATCTTTCACCCTGAATGGTTGGATTTGGGTTCGAACTTCGATTTCTCAACAACCCTCCTCCTCCTCCTCCTCTCTCTCTCTCTCTCTCTCTCTCTCTCTCTCTCTCTCTCTCTCTCTCTCTCTCTCTCTCTCTCTCTCGACCTCCTCCTCCTCCTCCTCTCCACTCAGGGTCAGTGAAGGATTTTACTTATTTTATGTTTGGAAATTAGTTTCCCTCTTAATCAAAGGACACTCGGTCTACTGCTTAATCGTTCAAGTGGTGAAGGACATAGAAGTTCGACTGTTCTTAGAATTTCATTTTAATTAGTATCAATTCTGCTTTTTGGTGTATATTTTTCATTCAGTGGATGTGGATGATATATATATATATATATATATATATATATATATATATATATATATATATATATATATATCTTTCTGATTGAGGATAACTTAACGTGGTAAAAGGTTTCGTGTATCGCCATGATCAGCAAAGCTGTACCAGCCAGGGCCACCCATACTAGGTTGGTTTGCTGTGACCGATCAGACAAAAGTCTCCCAGCTTTGCCAAATCCCAGACTTTGCTCAGCAGTGGATTACAAAAATGCTGCACTTGTTGTTTTTGTATATATATATATATATATATATATATATATATATATATATATATATATATATATATAATAGTAAATAGACAATATCATAGGGCCGACCAAAATTCAAATACAGCACCTTTCTGGACAATCTGTTTGTCCGCAGAGATGTCTTCGACTTTTGGGCTCCACTAAGACATTGTCTTTTCTATATATATATATATATATATATATATATATATATATATATATATATATGTATATATATGTATATATATGTATATATATATATATATATATATACACATACACATACACATTATAGATAGATGAACGAAATATAACTTTTCTCATAGACCTAACAAAAGGACACGTAAAAAGTGTTTTCTATTTGTGAGAATATGTCATGTGCAAAAATCATGAAACAGGTGTTGAATAACAAGTACAGTAAGCATAAATATTTAGTTGATGAAGTTTTTCCTAACCTTTTCAGAATGAATCGCAATGGCCAATTTTTGGAGATTTGTGTGTTTCAATGACCTCCAGAGTTTTAATGTTGTTTGAATACTACTCCATCCCTGTAGTGAATAATTCAGTTTATTTACATGTAAAAGTTTGCTCTCTACCTGTCTCTTTGCATTTATAGATTCCATGGCATTTTGGTATATTCTGTGTGTGTATGAAAATATGCTCTAGTAACCTATGCATCTGAATTTGCCATCAGCCGGGCTTGCAAATAATATCAACAAATGAATTTTATTGGAATGTGATAGAGGATTAACCTCCGTTTTAAAGGAAAGAGAAATCAGTGAAGTTGGGAACTGGAACTCGAAGTTGATCAATCTGAGTTCTTACTATTGATGAAAATAATTCCCATTGATACATATACAGTATACATATAATGTATACACTCATATATATAAATATAAATATACAGTATATATATATATATATATATATATATATATATATATTATATATATATAATTATATATATATACACACACACACATATATATATATATATATATATATATATATATATATATATATATCTATATATATATTTATATATATATATATATATATATATATATATATGTATATATATATATGTATATATATATAAATATACACATTCTAATTTAAGTCACTGGAACCTTTGCTCTCTTCGTCCCAGTTCGAATCCTTGGGCGACTAGAAGCTGTTATCATAAAGCCAATGACCCGATGGGTTTCTGATCCCGAGGCAAAATTAATTTGGTGATCAGAGTTATTTAGAGCTTATATGAATATGAATATATATATATATATATATATATATCATACATATATATATATATATATTTATATATATATATATATATATATATGTATGTATGTATATTGATGAGTGTTTTTTTGTTATTTTTTGTATGTACAAAATAGAGAAAGAAATGTCCGTGAAACCAGATTAACAGGTACCGAAGAGTTGCTGGCGCTTTCATTAGGGATTATAGCGGTAGTGCCTTAGAAATCCTGGAGATTATAGTACCATTCATCGCATCCAGGTATAGATAAAAGCTAATCCCTTCTACATGGTAGTATGAAATTCCCTTTAACATTAATCCATCTAACAAACCACTGTGAGTACAGAATGCTTTTCCCTCTTTTACAGGGATGTTAGTATGCTGAATTAGTAAATCACTTTTATTCTTAGTAGAAGATTGGATATCCATGTAATAAGATTTCCGTTCTAAATATTTTCTAAGATAAATGATTTAACATTGTCAAAGTACGGCCATCACCGCTAGATTTACATAGTTACAAATGCTTAAAGAGCTTACGACAGTAGAAGTGCACATGGAATGATAAAAACTTAAAAAAAAAAAAAAAAAAAAAAAACATTTTTTTGTTATGTAAAGAAAAAAAGCACGCCCAGAACCAGAGGCCGGTATAATAGTTAATTGCCATCCTCACACCAAAGGAACATAATCAGAACTCCACAAGACTAAAACATTCAACTGGTAAATGCCATACAATGAAGAATATCCAACATGTGTTACAGCATGCTTATAATTTAACAATCATTTCATACAAAGACACTTTTGGCTAAATATAGTTAAAGATTTTTTTTTTTTTTACAAGCAATCAAATCAAAGTCACAAGAATTAGAGGCAATGAAGTGCGTTGATATTTTCATTAAATGATTTGGGGACACTAACAATATTCCAGAAACTCTGTTGCCTCAGACGTCCATAATATTATTATTATTATTATTATTATTATTATTATTATTATTATTATTATTATATTATTATATTGTTATTATATTATTATTACATTATTATTATTCTATTATTGTATTATTGTTTTATTATTATTAATTATTATTAGTATTATTATTGTTGTTATTATCAATATTATTTATTATTTATTTTCTGTTATTCATTATTTATTTTTTATTTATTATTATTATTATTATTATCATTATTGTTATTATTTGTTATTTTAATTATTATTATTATTATGATTATTATTATGATGATGATGATTTATTATCATTATCATTATTTTATTATCATTATTTTATTATTATTATTGTTATTATTATTATTATTATTATTATTTTATTATTATTATTATAATTATTATTATTATTATTGTTTTATTATTATTTTATTATTTTATTATTATAATTATTATTATTTTATTATTATTATTATCATTGTTATTATTTTATTATTATTATTATTATTATTATTATCATTTTATTGTATTATCATTTTATTATTATAATTTTATTATTATTATTATTATTATTATTATTATTATTATTATTATTATTTTATTATTATTATTATTTGCTAAGCTACAACCCTTAATTGGAAAAGCAGGATGCTATAAGCTCAAGGGCTCCAACAAAGAAAATAGCCCAGTGAGGAAAGGAAATCAATAAACTGCAAGAGAAGTAATGAACTGTAACAACATTGAAATAAATTTTTCATATCAAACTATAAAAAACTAAAAAAACAAAAAAGCCAAAAGGAAGAGAAATAACAGAATATTGTGTCCCTGTGCATCCTCAAGCAAGAGAACCCTACCACAAGACAGTGAAAGACAATTGTTGAAATTAAACGAGCTCACGGTTTAAAGGACGCTCATGAATGGCAGAGGCCATGGACAATGACATTGCCCTATCTAGCAGGACAATGCCATAGAGACTACTCTATATATACATATGATCAGCGCCCAAGCCCCCTTCCACCAAAGCTAGGACCAAAGGAGGACCAGGCTATGGCTCCTGATGACTCAGCAGATAGACCTATAGGCTCCCCCCCAAACATCCCATCCTTAGCTCACAAGGATGGTCAGGTTACAGTGACCAAAGGAACTAACCAGTTTGAGCTGGACTCGAATCCCAGTGTGGCGTTCAACAGTCAGGGACGTTACCGCATCGGCCCCCACAACCCATTGTTACTTATAATTTGGCAATTCCATTTCATTTTGATTTGTGTGATCTTGCAGTGTTGCGGCAATATAGCTCTCCTCGAAATATATATTGCTATCGCTGTCACCTCCAAAGCAATGCAATGGAATATTGCCGAAATAATCGCATTATATTGGTAAGCTATATTAGTTTGTTGACTATCCAATAACGGCGCAATCTTCGTGAATATTATTTCGATTTATTCATTACCTATAAATATGGTCTTTCTCAATAGGGTAGGCCAGAAATAGATAGATGGCGTAACCTAGTATCTATAAACACACACGCATATATATATATATATATATACATATATATATATATATATATATATATATATATATATATATATGTGTGTGTGTGTGTGTGTGTGTGTGTGCGTGTGTATCTAGATATATAGATAGATAGATAGATAGACAGATATTCTGTATATATATATATATATATATATATATATATATGTATGTATGTATGTATGTGTATATATATATATATATATATATACTGTATATATGTATGTTTGTGAGAGAGAGAGAGAGAGAGAGAGAGAGAGAGAGAGAGAGAGACAAAATAAAAACTAGATTACAAGACAATTTTTTATTTTTTTATTGAAACGTGAATGTTGTTCTCTGCATTGTTCTCGTTTTCTATTTTCCCGAATATCGATGTCCTAGATAAGGGTAAAAAATGTAAAAGGCTCTACTGTAGGCCGCAACGGCCAGTCAGGAAAGAGGCTGACTGGAAAAACGTTTAGAGGCTGAATGGAAAAACGTTTGAGCTGGCAATACATAGCATGTTCATATTTCGGCACCAATTATCTGTCGAGTTTGGTAGCCTAAACTCATTGGGATGCGGAAATTTCTTATTCTTTTTTACTATTTATTTTTCTTTTTTTTTTTTCCCTTATTTCAGACAAAACTTTTTGTTCCCGCTAGTCTCGATATTTTGCATTTTTACAATGGTTGTACAATTACGCTATCTTATATTGCATTACTTCATGAAATAGTATTTTTTATTGTCTGTATATTAATGGTTGGATTTATTTATATATATAATTTAAAGAGAATCAATCAAATCAAGTAAAATTTAAAACTAAAAAAATTCCTTATTTTATGTTCCTCCAAATTATAGAATGTCCTATAGTTAAAGATCTTGCGCTAGAAAATAATATATAGTTATCAGAAATTTTATATATATGCAGACATGGTTGGCAGTCCGGCATTGTGGATTTATTCAGTGAAGAACATGGTCTAGAATTATCTTTCTTTATCTTGTTATTGTATCGTACATCGTGTATGGCGAAGTTTGTCTCTCTATACATGGGCCGGTGTATGACGCTGCTAATGTTGCTGAAATAATCCAAGATTCAGTATTCAAAGTATGAATGTGGAAAAAATCATTGCACCGCATGTCTTTCCCTAATAGTTTTATAAAGTTATTATTATTGTTATAGCTAACCTACAACCCTAATTGAAATAGCAGCATTCTACATTATAAACCTAAGGATTCCATTATTAAAAGATAGTCCTGTGAGGAAAGGAAATAAGGAAATAGATATACTACAATAGAAGTAATGAGCGAAAATATATTTTTAGAGCATTAACAACGTTAGTATAGATCTTTCATTTATAAACTATAGATAATTAAAAAACACGAGGAAATGAAATTAGATAGAACAGTGTGCCCGCATATACCCTCAAGACAGTGGAAGACATGGTAAGGAGGCTATGACACTACCCAAGATTAGACAGCAATTGCTTGATTTTGGAGTGTCCTTCTCTTAGAAGAGCGGCTTACCAAAGCTAAAGAGTCTCTTTTACTCTTATCAAATTTAACGCATCAATAAGTTTATAACTGATTCTAAGCTGTTTTGATTTTATGGTATAATGACTTGAGCTAAAAAAAAACCCATATTAATGAAATATATTGAAAGCTGACAACGCAGATTTTGATGTACTAAAAGTTATAAATCTTACAGACTGCTACTCTCCCTTTTATTCAAAAGCTTTGAAACGACATAGAATGTTTTTACGAACATGGAGGAATAATCGGAAAAGTAAATGCTAGGCTATAGTTATTATGATGACTTGTCTCTTATAAAGCCTCAATGCACTTCGCAGGCCTATGTTAACACATTTATATGATAGGATTATAATGATATAAAGGTCTGTATTATTACAGGCCTAAATAAGTGAGTTTCAAATCATATAAGACCCATATTAATACACATTGACGATTCTTCTTCTTCTTCTTATAATAATAATAATAATAATATAGGTCTACAGGTATGTAGTATAAATGCTTATAAGAGATCTATAAATGAAAATAAAGGTTTAACCTTTGAATAGTCATATAGGCCTAATCATATCGATGCCTAATTCTTATGATAAACAATCTGGCAATGAAGAACATAATAAAATGGGCTAACATAACTGTTATAACAGAGATATGGAAGTGTGTGAGTGTGGACCGATGGTTGATCTTGATTAAGTTGACGGTCAGCTGATTAGCGCCAAATGGTTTGTTTTCCAGTCCCCCCCGATGTCTGACGTTACAACAAACATTGAGACTATATATATTTTTCTTATTTGAGATTAAAGCAATTATTTAAAGATTTCGATGATTATTTAATTGTTTTAGTTTTAGATATAGTTATATAAAATTAATAAAAAGTACATAAATGTATCAAATAACATACAGCTTAGTTACTGATACTGAACTAACAACATGGCTTGAAGGTTTTTAAGAGGTTAATAGAAGAGAGGTTGAGAGAGATTATAAAGATTAGGAACCAGCAGCGTGGATTCATGAGACGGAGATGGAAAGAAACCAAGAGTTGTGGGAGTTGCTATATGCAGATGATTTGGTGATTACCGATGAAAATGAGGAAGACTTACAGAGAAGAGTTGTAGAGGGGTAAGAGACTTCGGAGAGGGATCGCTTGAGAATAAAATAATATAGTCAAGACTGGAGCTATGGTGAGCAGTAAGGAAGGTAGGGATAGGATAGCCAGGCATGAGAGTAAAGATTCGGTTATAAAACAAGCGGAACAATTTAGGTACTTGGGATCTACTATAAGTCAGGAGGGAAGATGTGAGGCTTAAGTTGAGAATAGGATAAAAGCAGCATGGGGGAAATTGAGGGAGATAGCAGGAGTGGCATGTGATAAGAACATGCCAATCAGTCTAAAAGTCAACATCTGTAATTGACTATTGTTAATGGATAACTCGGAAATGTAACTTTAATTAGGACAAAACGAGGAAGCAAAGTTTGAGAGAACTGAGATGTAAATGTTGAGGTGAATTGTGGAAATATTACTACTTGAAATACTGGGAAAAGATGAAATGAGAAGGATGACAGGCGTAGTGAAGATTATAGAGGTGGTAAGAGTATCAGGAATGAGATGGTGTGGGTACGTGGTAAGGATGGACGGTGGGGAGGGAGTGAGGAGGGCTTGCAAAAAATCTGTTAGGGGGAGAAGATCGAGAAAACAACAGAGAAATAGAAGGATAATAGGGAGAGAAGAGGTTTGGTGAAGAAGGATGCCTTTGATAGAAGGCAATGGAGAGGGTGTATCAGGCAACCGACCCCTTAATGTAGGGATAACGGTGGAGAAGAATATATATATATATATATATATATATATATATATATATATATATATATATATATATATATATATATATATATATATATATATGTGTGGTGTGTATATATACAATTTTACATATTTATATAATGAATGTGAAATTAAAACAAAATTGTGCGAATACCAATTATATTCTTATCCAGTCATGTGTGGAAGAGGCAAATTGAAGGACAAAACTTGATAATGATGGTAAATTGCCTCCACTTAAAAGAGCGGCTGGTAGTGTCATCAGATTCTAATTACAAATGAACGGTTTTAAACGTTCCACACGTAGAGTTTTTATGGTCTCACCGGGGAGAATGGAGGCAAGAATTGTTAATGAAGAAATCATTAACTGGTGAAATAGGCTGCTTGTGTTGGTCATTGGTTTGGCGGAAAAATAGATCGTTTTTCTGTTTCTTCCTTTGCAATGAATTGATTACTTTGTTCTAGATTGCAATAAAATTGCCTCTCGTTGACATTTTTTTTTTCTTTTTGCATAAACGATATAACCGTAAAAATGAAATGAGCTTCGATTGTTTATATAATGTTGGTATATGTGACTGCGAATTTTAAATGATCAATTTTAAACTATTTATTGAATAAAAATATATTTTTTCCTGAAAATCATTTTTACCACACGAGATGTGCGGACTTTTGGTGGTCGCCTGATTAAAACCTTTGTAACTTGAGAATTTATTTTCTTCCCCGGGATCCAATCTAACTGCAAAATCTGAGTTTGAAAACTGCCTCTTTTATCGAGTAACTTTTTGAAGGTTCGAGAGGATTGTGGTGCCAAGTCAGCTCAGAAGAGTTAAGTGAACTTCAAACAATAGATGGCAAATAAAGTCTGATCAAAAGATAGAGGTTTCGATATGCTTTTGTGTTTCTTTAAATTGTGTGTTTTTTTATGTCTTTTAATTTTAGTCATTAATATACAGGTTGCAGCTTGATGAATGAATATTTTTCAGATGGGATTTCGTCATTTTTATCAGTATTCTACTCGTTACTTTTCTTGCCTTTAGTCAGTTTTTATCAATTTTTATATTTTCTTTGTTTATTCTATATCTTATCTAGTCTGTAGCTTGTAATATACTTTATTCTATGTCTTATCTAGTCTGTAGCTTGTAATATATTTATTTAGCTTATTTTGTGGACTATCTTGATATACTGCGGTTTCATGTTCCACCGTAAATAAGTTGTCCTTACGTGCAGATGTTTTCCGTAAGACCTTTACGTATTTCTTGTATTAGGAAACATTTCAAGATTCCCCATAGATAACCGTTTCCGAGGGAAGGTTAATTAGTAATCCTGTATATAAGAATGGCATCCCTATCACTACCATTCTTTAAGTACTGGGTCAAGATGAAGAATCTGTGCAAAGTCCTTCCACATTTTCATTCATAACAACTTGATCAACCTAACTGACGTTTCATCTTTAACGCAGCATCAACTTTGTTCATATTACGACAATCAACTTCTTATATTGGAAGCCACTAAAATTCGCCAAATTTAGCACGCTTCTGCATTCCTCTTTTTTCCTTCCTGGAATCTGGACCTTACGTTCTTTCACTAGTTTCTCCCCATCCTCGGTTATCACGGCATTCAATTAAGTTAAAAGTATCATGTAAAACATATTTATGATATGCTAAAACCTATTAATCAGGAATACAGTAAACTAAAATAAACTGTTAAATGGACCTCCCTGAGAGATTAAACGATTTATGGCAGGTGTCCTTCGAAAAATAAATGACGAAGCTGAAACGATGAAATGGAGTAAATATTTACCATCAACGCAGCATTTACGCACCTGTATTTTAATATCTCACATTTACCAAACATTTTATGTATTGGTTTTACCATAGACGCCACCATTAGGTATCTCATGTTCATGTTCATCTCATGTTCATTGCTTGAAACCTGACTCGTGTTTTTTTTTTTTTTTTTTTTTTTTTTTATTTATCAATTAAGATATCAATATTTTTAAACTTTGACCTTTTGTTAATGAAATGAAATACAGAAAGGGAAATATACCAGGATAATTATATTCTTTCGGTATATTTCTTTACTTTTTTTGTGGAATTTGTTGTCTTCAACCTGATATCCTTTGTTATTGGAGGTAATAGAAGTAAAATCAATTCGGAAATGAATCAGATTTTATCACTTTCAGAAATCACTTCTAATTTTTAATAATCATAATGATATATATTTTACTCATACTCATTTTAGCACAGATGAGAGGTCTCTCTCTCTCTCTCTCTCTCTCTCTCTCTCTCTCTCTCTCTCTCTCTCTCTCTCTCTCGGCATTGTTTATAGCAGTGTCACAAGAATTAAATAGAAAATGTTTTAAACTCTTTCGCATATTGCACATAAATTAAACTGTAACAGAAAGAGAAAGAACCGCTATAAATGTCCGTGTGACATATATAAATGGGTCAAAAAGAGTATTTGATATTCATTTTGACATAATTTATATTTTACATAATGTGACAGATGAAATATTTGGAATGGACTTCATAGAAGCTACAAAAAAACGAGAAAAAACACAATGAATCTAAACTACACCTGTCATTTTCAACGAGATGGAGAAATTTAAATAAGGAGCAATGTCCTCATTTCGCTTGTACTGACTAAAGACAATAAGATAACAAAATAGAAATATGAAAGTAATAGAACGCGAGTTTGCATACGAGGCAAAACCTAAAACAGCGGAATATGTTTGACGTGTCGCAAAAATGGGGGAAATGTATTTGATAATTTCGACCCTGAAGTAAATTAAAGTACCGTGTGGAAACATTATAAACGGGAAAATTTATTCAATTAGATTTAGATTAAATTCACTATATCAGGTGCATGACCTTGGAGGTTAAAATACTTAGAACTGTATTATAGGTACCAATAAAAATTATATTAACTGCTTGGGAGTCAGAAAATAATTACTAAAACACCAACAGAAGTGTTTAGTACTTCAAATTATTTAGTGTTTGCGGATAGAGAGAATAGAAATTATTAATATATAACGAAAATAGCAATTTTATAGCTACTAATCTTCACTAACTACATATTTAAGTTTTGCCGAATTGTTGTGTATTCCGTGGCAGTCTGGTTGCGCAAGCTCCATCTTCCATTCTAGTTCGATGTGATCTTTATGGGAATACTTTGTTAAGAAAGTAGACAAGAACATTCCGCGGCTGAGAGTTATTTAGTTAGGGAAACAAACAGCTGGGATAGTTGATCAGTCAATTGCCAATCTCATTTCAATAAGCGGTATCCAGAAGAGAGAGAGAGAGAGAGAGAGAGAGAGAGAGAGAGAGAGAGAGAGAGAGAGAGAGAGAGAGAGAGAGATGTTGAATTGTATCAACATACTAGCTATACGTCATAAAAGTATGAATATGAACAGCACATAACTTTTGTATTCAGGATGTGAATATGAATGCCTTTAGAAGCAGGGTTCCCATTAGGGGGATGTGATCTCAATAGAAATTGATAAAAAGTTGAGAGAAACTGAAGGAAACTCCTCAAAAATAAAAGTTGATGGTTGAATAAAACACCATTCAAGGTTCGTTGTGACCAACGTTGTTTTAAACTGCTTGGCCCTTCCGGCCAGACACGGGCTCCTGTGAGAGACAACAGAAATTAGACGACATATCTTTGTGATGAAAATATCGGTATTTTAGATATCTGTTTATATAAACCGATCAAAAGTTAAAAAATATATTTTTCAGTGCATCAAACTAAAAGGGTTTTCTAAATACACATGTTACTCCATAGCAGTTCTATATTAATTTGTCTTTGATGCATTTCAAGCTCTAATTACCTCCGCCAACGAAGTTGGGAGGAGATTAGGTTTTCGCCCTGTTTGTCTGTTTGTTTATGAATAACTTCCTGGCCAGAATTTTACTCATAGAGTAGTGAATCTTTCAGGGATTAATTACTGAGACGTGGAAGTGATTCACTTTTGAAAGTCCTAGGTCAAAGGTCAAAGTCAAGGCTGAGCAAAATGTCGACCGAATTAACCCTAACCTTAACCCTAAGTTCGGACATGGTTGTCACACAGACTTCAAAAACGTCTACGATGTAAATTGATTCTGGGAAAGGGAAGCTGGTTTCGAGAAATAAGCTGTCGTGCGGAGGTCTGCACTCCAAGGGCTTTTCAAGTTTATAATAGTTTCTGAACTATATCAATTGGATTTTTCATAGATTTTCCGTTTTATTAACCTTGTGATATCTAACCGCTCTTTGATATATGCTTATTCCATAAGTTAATTTATTTTTACCATATGTTATGTCAGTGAAGATTTCTTCATAAAAACTAGTTCTAGAATTTGAGCTAAACATGGTAGGACCTGGACAAGATTTGCCGTTACCTTTGTTGCAATGGTTTGCAGCTTCTGCCCCTTACCGTTTTCATTGTTCCATTCTAATTTCTACGTTTCTAAATAGCTTCATGATGGTGAAGCGGCGTTGACAAAGTGTACTGTATATGAATAACATTTTATATAGAGGAAACTGATAAGTGCATATGTACATGGGCAAGCACACAGGTACGCACTCATGTACCTACACCGAGCACGCACACATAACGCCCATCCACATGCACACAGACACAACCCACCAACCCATATATTGAGGTAAAAATTAGTCATTGTTTTTTCTTTGGTCTTTTCTTCCTTTTCTTTAAAGAATGTTTTAAACCGATGTAAACTTATAAATCCAATTAGTTACGTGTTCTACTGACCTAACGATGTTTGAGATTGGATAACATTTACACAAAAAGTAAGTAGTTTCTGATTATCTGAAAAAAAATTCACTCCATTAACTGAGGGACAAAATGGCTGCGACTCCTCCTCTCTCTGTCTCTCTTCTCAAATGGGAAAGGATCTGGAGAGGCGCCTACGTACCAATTCCTTCCTCTTACACTGGTTGTTAAATTTGCCACTATTAAATGATATACTGCAGTTGGCAATTCTATATCTACAAGTAGAATACAGTATGTCAGAAAGGTCTGATCAGTAATTCTGTGGCTCTTGTTGAGAGACTTTGCTTCTGAAATCATACATCCAGTCCTTAGTGAATGTTGTGTCTCTGAAATATTGCCGTCTGGCAGACGTCAATTTTTGGTTTGTTTCTTTGAAATGGCAAAACCAATGTTGCTGGTTTTGATGAAACAACAATATCCCTGATGGTTATTTAGATTTAGATTAGCGACTTCATTCAGCGGTGTGCAATTTTACCTCTCAATGAGAGATGACAAGAACGTTTAGGGACCCCCATTTCTCTCTCTCTCTCTCTCTCTCTCTCTCTCTCTCTCTCTCTCTCTCTCTAGGAGTGATTCATCAAATAATAATTCCTAATGAAAGAGCCATTTAAAATAATCATTATGTTTGCACCAAGAAACTCTGCAATCGTAATAGAGAAATGTGTGTCCAACTTGAGGAATAATACAGGGGTTATATTCATGGTCGCTAGTTTTAAGTAAGGATATATCCTGAGATTCACAATGGTGATTAGAATAGATTAAAATATACATTTCTAGCTTAGATATAAAGTACTATCTTCAAAGGGAGGATATCTGAAGGCGAAGGGGTAATGTAATTATCTATTTGTTTCTAGATGGGAAGAAAAGTTATATCTATGTATCTGCTATTAATCTCGATTAGTGATAAATAATTTTAATCAGCTACAGAATGTCATAACAAACCTCTAATGCCTGAAACAAAATATACTGCACAACAAGTAGTTTATGTGACCATTCCGTGAGGTTCTCTTCTGAGTCCTAGGTAATTGTACCAACCGTGTGTCACACGATCGTACATAATTCATTTTGTATATATTATGCTTGTATCTTCTCTCTTCCCTCGCACTAAAAAGAACCAGAATAAACATGTCTGCGTTTCTCCTATGTAACATTGTCTGTTTCTCGAACATGTAATTTCCTGTTGCCTTGAGGTTTTGTATATAAAGGAGAGTGTTCTATAATAAATTAACTCAGTTGCTTTCATACTGCCTTTGAGTTCACAACCTTCTCTCGGCACCGTCACATAATCCTTAGACCACTTGTACACCCTTGTCAATACGGAAAAACGTATGACGGACGCTCACTTACACACATATAAAGTATATATGTATATATTTACAATTATTGTGTATTTGGATTTATATACATATGTGCATACTAAATTACATTTCCTGCGTTACCTTCTGTGTGATCCATTTTTTTTTTTTCATTAACTATCGTTGTTGGAGAAACGGTAACGTTACTCTATTGGGTAAATGTATTTATGGGTCTTTAGCCTTGGTGATTGCCACCTAATTTCCATTAATCCCATATTATCTAAAGTTTTTGAAGGTCTTTTGGCAAAATATCTAAATGAGTATGCTGAAATATTCATCTGGTTATCGAAGCTTATATCTAGGTCTAGGTAAAGGCCTTGGAAATTCTGATACCCCTTTTACAATTTTTACTGCTGTACAGAAATCTCTTCTTACGATTGGCCTTGATGTTGCCTTTGATTGTGTTAGTGATGAAGCTCCTGTTTTCAAACTTGAACAGATGGAAGTAGGTGGGTGTTATCTTAGTAGCATTACAAAAGTTTTAGGTCATAGATCGCAAAGAGTAGTTGCAGATGGGCACCATAGAGATTATTTGAATGTAATATCTGGTGCTCCAAAGTATTGTGTTCTTGCCTCATTACGTTGCATATATCTTCATGATATGTCATTTTGCATTTTGAAGTAGCTTAAGATTTTTGGTGACCAAGGTATCCTGAGGAAATGTTATAATTCTTTTATTATGCCATGTTTTGAATATTGTTTTCTTGTCTAGTCTTCAGAAACAGTGTATTATCTTGATTTGTTGGACCAAAACTTGTGCTCCATTAAATTCTTGCTCTGAATATTAATCTCCGGTACCGTCGTTCAATTTTTCTTTGTGAATGCTGCGTAAGATTTTCATAATTATGACAACCCTTTGCATTCAGATTTTTAAAGACTGTACCATTCAGTACGTCGTTCAGGTATGCAGCTAATTCTAACAGTTTTACCTTCTCAGTCATGAGGCTCAATACTACACAGTATTCTAGAAGTTATATTACAGCTGTGACCAGATTGTGGGATGCGCTTCATAAGTTTTTTTTTTTTTTTTTAATATATGAAGTATCTTTTTAAAGTAGTTGGTAATCTTAACATATATTGTCTATATTTTTATTGCTACCTATTTACAGTTTTTTTCAATATTACTCTTGTTTCTTTTCCAAACTGGGCTGCTTTCCCTGTCGGAACACATACACTTGTAGCATTCTAATTTTCCAATAAGGATTGTAGTGTGGCTAATTATAATGATAATTTATATGTATATATATATATATATATATATATATATATATATATATACACACACACACACACACACATATATATATATATATATATATATATATATATATATATATATATATATATATATATAAAAATCATCATTATTATTAGAATGTAACAAGTGTATGTGTTCGGACAGGGAAAGCAGCCCAATCTGGAAAAGAAACAGAAATATTGAATAAACTATAAATAGGAAGCAATAAAAATAATAACAAAATATATCAAGATCACCAATTACCTTAAGAAGATACTTTATCCATAAAAAAAAAATAACGAGACTTATGAAGTGTATCCCACAATCTGGTCACAGCTGAAATAAACCTTCTAGAATACTGTGTAGTATTAAGCCTCATGACTGAGAAGATAAAACTGTTAGAATCAGCTGCATATCTGAACGTGCGTACTAAATAGTACAGTCTTTGAAGAACTGAATGCAAAGGATTGTCATAATTATGAACAATCTTATGCAGCATGCACAAAGAAAAATTTTAACTTATATATATATGTATATATATATATATATATATATATATATATATATATATATATATATATATATATATATATATATATATATATATATATATATATATATATATACACATATATATATATATACACACATATATATATATATATATATATATATATATATATATATATATATATAGTAAATGGAAGATTTACTCAGACGCCTTATCAATTGCACTTGGGTCTCCATCATCAGCTCTCTGCTCCACTTAGGCTCTCTCCTAAATCCCCTGTACTGCATTTCCTGAATACTAAGAGCCCATTGCAAGCAGTGCGCCTTTCCATCTGATTCTTCTTCTATTTCTGCCTTTCTGTTATTGAGATATATTTAAATGTATTATTATTTTATCTAGTCCTTCTGGCTTCCACTGCCCCCTCCCCTGTTTTACAGCATAGTTCAAAACATCTGATTATCTTCATGGTGTTGATTGCATATGTTGGTTTAACCTGTTTTTTATTCGCATTCAAACATAATATCCTTACTGTACTATATATAATGAAGAGAAAGAAATGTATAAATGCCTAGTCAGGACCGAACCAAACCTTATTGTTTCCATACTTATTGACCGGTTTTGTAAACATAACTGAAGTGGCCATTTATCATAGGAGTCACATCTCGAGTCAGTAAGCAAACATTTCCGATGAGTCAATTGACCTTATTATGTTTGCTTAGTATTTGTATCCCATCTCTAAACGTGTGTGTCTTATGTCATCGGCTGAAAGGTGGAATGTCCCTGGTCTTTTTTCGCAGATCTCCTTTCGGCAAATACGTAAATTCTCATGTGGGAATTATTTGCTCAGAACCGCCTTTCCTGAAAAAAAAAAGAAAAAAAGATTTAGCCGGAGTATAATTTGAGGGGAATTTTCTTGACCGAGGTTATCTATCAGCGCCATCTATTTTTATCAAGTCACTGTTCATTATGGACTTGAAAAATAAGAAAATACTCACCCGCGAGACCGCAGCCAATGGACAAATACATTCGTCCCCAGAGATGTTTGTATGAAGATTTATGTGACTGATCTGCAAACCAACATCTCCGGATTTATTGCGGGATGTAATTTATTTGTTTGTCATGACGGAAACTGATTTTGACCCCCTAATATAAGAAGAATTATTGGGCTTCATATATTTATCAAGGTAGTCTTTAAATCTTTAAAGGAGAGTTTTTGAAATTAATATAAATTTGAAAATGATTCTCTCTCTCTCTCTCTCTCTCTCTCTCTCTCTCTCTCTCTCTCTCTCTCTCTCTCTCTCTCTCTCTCTCTCTCTCTCTCTCTCTCTCCCCCCGTACATGTTTGCATTAATTTCCTTCATTTTTTTTTGTTAGACCGAAATGTATATACTAGTATCTAAATGTCTTTGCTTATATCCATAAATGTATTGATTTATATGTATTTTATGGAGAAGCCTAGAGTTATCATATGATTATTATTTAGGCTCTCAAATTTTTAGGGAAAACGGTTCTTCCTAAGTTATGATCGCTTCACTTCTTCCCTCACACATTCTCTTATAAAATATTCTATCACATTCAAACCAACATTAAATAATTAAAGAGTACGAATGAAAGTACAATGAGAAATGAGGTAAATAACGGAGTGGACGACTTAACAAAAAGATTAGGAAGTTTGAATATGTTGAATGTTTAAACAGTAAATTTAAAGTCTAAATATTTTTGTTGTTGGCCCAACTCTATTATACGGACATAGAATGATTTTACGGATGGAATGAAAGATAGGACTATATCGTATACAGTATACGATTGAAGGAAGGTGTAAGTACACTAGATGATGTGGTAGAAAGATGTAAATTAAAAAATCAACAATGTATAGTGGCGTGTTTTCACATTTGCAAGTTTGCTATTTGGTAAAAAACTTGCAATGCAAAGTTTCTGAGAACACGTTAACCACATATTTTAAGGGGTTAATGAAATATTCCAATTAGTATGAACACACGTTTTTACTGTAATGTACATCCAACATAAATTATATTTTTATTTAAGAAGATCATGTAAGATGGGCAATGTGCTATTGCTAATGTTTCGAAGTGGGTGCCATGTAGACTCTCTGCAGCGTCCTATTCCAACCCCTCCCCGCCCCCTTTTCTTTTTTAGCCTTTAACATTATCTCTGGTCCTGCTTACTGACTTCCTTATTGATGTCCTACCTCTTTCACCTTTTACGTCTTATTTTTATTGCAGGATTTTCCCATAGCTGCGTAAAGGTGTTAAATGGCCTCCCAGGACCAAGTGCTTGGCCTCATGGTCTGATTATAAAAGGCAGTCCAAGCCAATTTGTGAACGTTCTTTTCGCCTCACGGATGTTATTTTCTATACTAACTGTTCAGCCTAACGTGGTATGTACAGTAATTCATGAAGCAACTTACATGCTATACAAACAAAATACCAAGACTAGTGAAAAAATATGAACAGGCTTTTAAAGATAGGATGAAATCGATTGGAAGAAGGTTATTACGGTGAAGAGAACATGGAAGATGAAACAGTTCATAATGGTTTAGGTAATGGAAAATTGGGACAAAGTGATATGACCTAGTGCTTGGAGTTACTGTAACTAATGGTAGTGTACTGAGAGAAAAATATATTTATTGGAAGGTATAAAATTTTATGCAAAAATTTTGAAGAGAATAGGGTCCATGTAAAAAGAATTTGGGATATATAATGATAATGTCAATCAATTCACTATTTTGAAAGTGAATGAATCTATGAATTACCATAAATTGTTGGGTATCATCTGTAAGATACTGGTTATTTAGGAATGGTACGTTTTAAATTTAACTTAGTTAAAAGATTGAAGTATATAGTAGTATTTGAGGTAAAACATCCACGTAGTTTATGCGGCCAAACAAGGTATGAGCAAGTGAGTAATGTATGGGTGCGACTTAATGGTTAAAATGTAAGCAAACATAGGTAGGAAGAGTTTGAAGTCAGTTGGATGAAAAGGAGAGAATGGAGGACTGGTTAATGGAAAGTATTTAAAACATAGAAATGACGGAAGAAAGGAGATGGGAACTGAGAGCGCACTGCTCTTTAATTTACAAAGTTCGGGATTGCTTACAATGCAGAAATGAGTAAAGTAAAGGATAGGGGTGACGCTAGTGAACAACCTTCGTAGCCAGGTAAAATGGCCTATGTGAACATTTTCTTTCTGTATAGAGATCTTGTTTGATTTAGCATTGAAAAAGAAAAATGACATTGACAGATTCTTTGTTTTTCCCCCGACTCCCCTGCATATTCCTGATAGAACTTCCGAGCTTTCTATACACGTACACCTACATACATACATACATACATACATGAATGTGTGTATACACAAATAAACTTCTTTTTTGTAAGGGGTGTCACCAATCCTTTCGGTTCTCCTCAATTCTTTGAGGATAAGATTTCTTGTTCAATGCCTTTTCCCACCCGGGGCTGTGGCCCATTTCAGTCGATAAACTACCTGGTGCCCAATTCACTGCATAGCCCCCATTATAGTACAGTGGTGAAACGTTTGACTAGCATTCGCATGGCAGCAGATCGATCCCACCCCAGGATCTTAAGTTTAAGCTGTTTACTGGGGAAGATACTTCTGCAATTAGGCACCACAGTAGAATTTTGGGCTTGCCCGGCTGACGTTCTGGTGTGTCTTCGGGTGATATTGGTATTCAAAACAGACACTTTTTCCTTACCTTTTACTTTTAGATCAACAAACACTCTGTATGAGTGATGAAAGTAAAGAAGAGAAGGAATTAACGAAAGAAATAGAACGGGATGTAACGGGATAATAATTAGTCTCATAGAACCTGGCCTAAACTTCCATGGAGTGTGTGACTCCTTTCTTCTCGAAGGTCCTTTTTATAATAGCGACTCGGATACAATAGAACGACCTCTAAAGAAGTCGCTCTTGACAGGATAATCAAAAATAAATTGGGGAAATCCTTCTCTTATAAAGAATGCTCACACAGCGTTTCGTTTCTCATTTTTTTATTCTTTTTATCAAGGGAAAAAAATGTAACGATCCATAGAATAAGAGGAGAGTGAGAAATTTAATGGGCAACATAATTATATCCAAGTGGAAAGGTAAAATAAAATCCTGATTGAAAATATGTCAAGAACACATACCCGGGTAAAAGATGTAACATTTTCTTCAATCGGAGGGAGGAATTGTTATAAAATGTTGGTAAAAATGAGAGCACTACAGAATCTGGATGTTAATTATCAGTTGTGTTAGTTTTCTTAATAACTTCGATGAAGACTTGTTTGTGATCAAAACAGATAAAGTCAACTGTTTATTCCTTTGTTTATACATTTTGTAATTAAGAAAATGGGACTGGCCGAATAAGAGCATCTTTGAATATTGTCGTTAATTAGTAGCAGTGGTCAACATTGTTTGCATTTCATTTTCTAAAAAGAAATTTCAACGTAATAATACTTGAGATCGATACAGATGTGTGATTTTTTCTCTCTGACCAATCTGAGAGTAGTACTGTACCGTATTTCAAAGGCGCATAAAGACCTATTTGATTTTCTGCATTAGGCAACCTTGTGTAACCAATCTGTATTATCATCTAATTAATTGAGACATGATTCTCCACATATTGTTAAATTAAAATTATATATAGAAATTTTATTGCTCAAAGACACCTAACATTACTTAGATACAGTTGTTACATGATTCCGGTTATCAATATATTCCGGTATAAAAGGAGGAAATTAATGTTCGATTTCTTAATATTTTCTCAATAAGTATATGAGATGGAATTTCTCGAGTGAGAAAGATCGGAAGAGAGACAAATTGTGTTTGTGCGTGCTTGTGTGTGTATAGTAGAGCAAAAAAAAAAAGAAAGAAAAAGAAAACTCCCAATGGTCTCCATTGGACGTTAAAAAGGTAAAGTGTGGCCGTGATAAATCTTCTCACATGAGCGATCCATTTTGGAAA